>NW_028325507.1:0-14275 GCF_027475165.1 Benincasa hispida
TATAAACCAATCCCTCTCGAGCCAGTGAGAGGATGATGCCTCAATGTTTAAGACTCGGAATCAGCTCTTAATAGACCAATTCATCTATTTTTCCTAGAAGAGAAGAAGTAAATTCCATCTTGTGTAGTTATGTTCCAAGTCCCTAATCGGACAAATCCCCAAAATGGTAGGCTTATTAAGTCAACGAATCTGGCCACTCTCATCCATACAAATCAAAGAACTGCCCTTATAGATTGGAATTCATAACTTATTCAGGATTAAGGTCGAGTCACCTATGGTCATCCTATTGAAATGTTAATCTCTTTAATTAACGATGTTATAAAGAGAGATTAATCATTTTTCGGTCTAGTCTTTTACAAATTCTTTGTATAACATACCCTTCACTCACATGTCTCCACATGAACGATTAGAATCACATTGTCTGTAACACTTTACAACTATTGTAACAATTATAAAATGAGTCGTATTTGTAGTATCGTCTTTAAGAGATAGAAAGTACCATGAATTTACCCATGAAGCAATTCTAGTAGGGCCTTATAAGTCTCCATGAATGTAGTCAAGCTCTCCAATTCTAGCAGGGACCTATAGGTCTCCCTACATCGGGGAACAAGTGAATTTCGTCTTGTGTAACTAAGTTCCTAGCTCCCCAATCAGACAAATTCCCAAAATGGTAGGTTTGTTGAGTTGGCAATCTGGCCACTCCCACCCATATAAATCAAAGGACCGCCTTCATGAGCAGGAGTTCATAACTTACTCAGGATTCTGGTCATGTCACCTATGGTCATCCTAGTGAAATGTAAGTCTCTATTATCAACGGTGTTATATAAAGAGATTAATCATTTCGTAGTCCGGTCTTATATAAACTCTTTATATAAGATACCCCGCTTGCATGTATTCACATGAATGATCAGGATCAGATCATTTGTAGCACTTTACAACATTTGTAACACCTACAAAGCAGGCCGTATCCGTAGTGTCATCAGGATAAGGTACCAACCTATCCTTCTACTACAGACCATTTAGGTTATTATTTAAATAAAATCCACATGTATGTCTCTACATAATTGTTTAAATTTACATAAAATAACCTCAGATCTTAGTTTATTGGATTGAGTATATGCTTATAAAATAACCCTTATTTTATTAATAACAATATGTTTATATAGGATTTACAAACTACGAGATTATAAGGAGATTTAGAACACCAATCCCAACACTATAGACACACTCTACTAACTGCACTTTTCTCACTACAGATATATTTCTATATCCACAAATATAGACCAATAACAACAAGTTAGTCCTTCACGAGTGTTCATAACTCCAACTGGATCAAATTATCGTTTTACCCTTGGGTTACCTCTGACTCCTTAAGTACCAGTGCTCCTCTATCGAACAACCTGTTTATGGTCCAACCAGCACTCATCTACTTACCTTGAAGGCGACGGGAAGGAGTAAATTCTATCTTGTATTATTATGTTCCCAACTCCCCACTCGATCTTATCCCTAAATTGATAGACATAATGAGTCGATGAACTGGTCACCCTCACCCATACAAATCAAAAGACAAACTCTCGTGAACAGGGGTTCATAATATACTCAGAATTAAGACTAAGTTGCCTAGGTCATCCTATTGAAATAAGGACCTAACTAGTTAATGGTGTTACATCTTGTGGTTACTATTTCACAATCTGGTCTTATGCAAACTCATTGCATAGGATACCCCACTCGCATGTCACCTATGCGTTGGATCATTGCATTTGTATCGAATACAAAGTTGGTCGTTACCAGGATAAGGTACCCAGCTTTATCCCTATACTATAGACCATTTAGGAAGCCTTGGATGTTAGTTTATTGGATTTAGGGTTACTAAGACAAAATAGAAAACTATACAAACAATAACATTTATTGAATTAACATCTATAACTCTTTTTTGATGACGATCAATTAATAACACTTACTATCTACACGCTTTAGGGCATAAAACCCAAAAATCTTTGGATACGATGACAGATTGTCTTTGATGGCAGTTTTAAACTGCCATCAAGTCTTCCGCCATTGTATATCTACGATGACGGTTATTTAAGATGGTAAGTGTGAACTATCATCCTATCATAGACATTTGATGGCGATTTTGTATGATGTCAGTTAGGAACTGACATCATGCCCATGCCATCATACATATTACGATAATGATTAGGTACGATATCAGTTTGTAACCGACATAATATGAGTCATGGATGATAGTTAGGAACTGACATTGATTCTAATCAAAGTTGTTTTGTTTAGATGACATTTAATAGCTATTATTATTGTATTCTACAATGTCATTTTAACACTGACATCATATCTGATAGGACCTGCAACAAATCATTAGAAAAATATGGAACCAAAATCCTACATAAACGATTTTTATAATACTAATAATTCTCTTCCTCCTTTTCGATTAATTTCTCCACATAAATGTTTAGCAAAACAAAGACAAACTCATAGAAAACAGATCTGTTATATCATTTCAATATTGATGATCAAATCATAATTGAATTTCAATAAAGTTACACATCATGTTTTCAAACCTATATAAAACGTATAAGATCTATATAAATTTCACTAAAAAAACATCTCCAACAACTTGACAACCAAACAATACTACACAATATGTTTCAAAACTACACAATGCCTATGATATTCTAACAAAATTTCATAAAACTCTCCGACAACTTGACAACCAGATAAATTGCACAAAATGCGTAAGGATACCAAATGTTCAGAGTAAAAACCAAACAAATATATATTGTGACACTATATACATACAATCCGATCAAGTGTAGTTTGAGATATGCTCTGTCCACTCAACTCGGACCTCAACGAGTTCTTCTTAGGTAAAAGGCTTCTTAGCATTAAACTACATCAAAGCAAATAAATTAAAAAAAATATTGCAATAAATTCATTAATACTAAGTTCGCAATAAATAAAAATTTAAAATAGTGACATAAAAGGGACTTGATAGGAGTATACGGATAATGTAAAACCTCTGTCAAACTTCATCACATAATACCCACATTCCACGTAACCTTTTTGGCGAGCACACTAAAACATAAAATAAATCACATATTTAGAACTACCACCAAATATACAACTAGCATATTCAAATAACATCATATCATAGACAACAAAAAGGCAGTTCATGGCTTCATCAAGTAAACAACCATCTAACATGTTCAAGTCCTAACCTTGCAATTCTCACCACCAATGGAAAAGGAAATTACAAAACATATAATTCTTGTAATTAAAAGTATAATCCTTTTGTCAATCAGTAAAAGGAAAGCTAATTATATTACAAACTTGATTTTATGGTTTTAGTTTCAATTTTGAAGTTAAGCATCTTACTTGAAAACAACAGTCACAATCAGCCTTCATCTTCTTTTAGAGAATCTAAATTCAAAAAGGTTTTCAAAATAAGCACATCATCTTCTTTCGGATTCCAAATTTAGAGAAGAAAATAAAAAATTTGTAGAACAGGTACCGACTACAAAATCAAGAATTTTGATTGAAATCCTCACATCTCTCACTATCTATAGCTATCTAACACCAAGATTTGTGTTCTTTAGTAGATTTAGTAAAAGAAATAAGTCTAAGAAGAAAAATCTCCACCTCCTTTCTATGGTTTGATCCTTCATTTAAAAGAGGAATTATTGTATATTTTTTTCTTTTGGTAAAGAACAACACAATAGCACCTTTTGTGTTCATTATATCATCCAAATCCATCTCAGTAGCTTTTGTTTGTTACATGACCAAATATAGAAAAACATAGAAAACGGTAGTAGTTCAGAAAAGACTTAGAATGTAGGATTATATTTGTAGTTTTCCTTCTCTTGTGATTTGAAAACTCAGAAGGGTCTTTATTTTTATACCAAAACTGAAGCACTTTTGTTTTCGTATATAATGTTCTTTTTCTTATCCTCCACTACTGATAACAACAGTTTCCCATCTTTTAGGAAAAGTAAACTAAAGAAGAAGAAGAAGACAATGAACTCTAGTTATGTGTATAAAATAAAAAACAAAACTTCAACACCAATCTACCATTTTTAGAAGGAAGATTTTGTCAGTATTTCCAATAAGTTGCGAAATACACTGAATTTATTTCCAAATCATGATATTTTCATGCCTAGAATACATCTATTCACATCCATCTAAGAATGAGGAAGCAATTTGATGTAAAAATTAATAAATTAGGCCAAGAATAGAGAATATCTTAGAAACTTGACATAGAACTGATCGAAATTTCAATGTGGAGTCTTACTGAGTCAGAGATGCTAGATTTCAAACGTTCTTTGTCTCACGTTTGACTCAGCCGACGCCCCAGCAGAACATTTAGCCGAACTGATGTAAAGTCGCGAATCCTTCCCGTTGAACCCTTGCCCCTGAGCCGAACACAATCGAACGCCTTAAGCCTCGACACCAAACACAGCCAAAAGCCGAGAGTCGTGAGCCCTTTATTAGGAGGAAGGCCCAACGAAACATTAAGAAAATAAAAGAAGAAGAGGGAAGAAAAGATCAGTCACCTTACCAACCATCCAAAAAGGAATAATTTCTGTTATTAATTGGTTTATGACCCTGCTTTAGGGTTTTGTTGTATATAAATCTCTAAGGCCATCTGAGCCGACTGACAAGGAAAATACAATATAGAAAAATCCTCTGCTAAATATTGGTCTTCCTTTTTCTTGCTCCTCTATTGATTTTCTTATTTTGGTATCAAAGCCTTATGGCTAACCCCTCTTCACTTGAAAACACCATGCACCGGAAATTTCACCTTTCGACCGCTCAATCGACTCCTAAACCAAGATACCTCAATAAAGCTAGGTTGAAACTGTTGGAAGTAGTGAGGGAAGAAGTCATGATCATTAAGCACTCTAATTCACTAATTTTAACATTAAACCAAGCAGGTTCATAAAATAGAAAAAGGGTTTCAACAACATACCTGGAAGACTTTCTTCAATCCACGAACTGGATGTGAACTATCATAAGATCTTCTCTACTATTCTCTAGAAACTTGATTGAGTTGTGGGATTCAAAATAAGCTAGATCAAGGGAATTTTGGACATGAACACACTGGTTTAAATAACACTGTTTGCATGGCCTAAATATCAAATAAAACTTGAGTTTTATACCAAACTCTCATGCAATCAGATTGCACAACAATTAAACAGCTCCTACTTGAGATCTTGAGTGGATTTTGGTGAATTTGTGTGTGAGGTGCTTCAAGTTTTAAGTGGTTTTTCCAACTTTAGAAAATCAATTCTTTTAAAAATGATTTTAAATCAATTATTTGAAATTTCTCTAAAATTCAATTTTAATTTAATTTTCTCTAAAAAATCAATTTTAATTTAATTTTCCAAAAAATTAAATTAAACATTGATTTTCTAATTTTGAATTTTCAAAAAATTCAAAATTTCAATTTTAAATTTAACTGATTTAATTAATTCTACTAATTTAATATCAAATATTAACTTAATTAAATACCAATTCCACTACCATGAATCTCTCTATTCATGAAATTAATATTTAAATCATATCTAAATGTTATTCGATTCTCCAATTTCGTTTAATTTGATAATTAAACGTGTAATTATATCACAGATAATTATTAATTCCCTTAATTTAAATTTGAACGTTTCAAATTAACTCATCACGTTATTCTAAGGTTTATTCCGTTTGTGAGCTAGTAGGGAGACCTATGGACCTACAGATCATGGGCTCCAACAATCCGAGATTAACCGACTAAACTCTTTAACCTAATTAACCATCATTCGTTAACTATCGGGTCACTCCACTAAAGCCCAGTAGTTGCATTCCCCTCACTATAGATATATTGTGTCCACTCGATATAACCATAATTAGTAAGTTAACCCTACACAGGTTGTTCGTAATAATAGCTGGGTCAATAGCTGTTTTACCCCTGAGATTACCTCTTGTTTCTTAAATCCCACTGATTCTCTAATGAACAATTGGTTTGAAATCCAATCATCAAATCGAGTCCCTCTTGAGTCAACAAGAGGGTGGGGTCCCTTGTTCAAAACTCGGAGTCAGCAGTTAAAGAAACAACCTCTCTACTAACCCTAAAGCGGGTAGGAGTGAATTCCATCTTACACCCTATATCCCCAGCTATCTACCCGGTCTTACTCCTGAAATGGGAGACTTTTTGAGTCTGCGCTATTGAGCCGACCCTCATCCATGCAAATATAAGGATAATCCCGAATAAATAGGACTTCGTAGTTAGCTCAGGATCAAGGTTAAGTTACCTAGGTTATCGCTTTAAAATAGTCATCTTAAACAGTAAACAACGTTATAAAGTAGGATTGACTTATTTCTTGGTCTGATCTTACACAAACTTATTGCATAGAACTCCCCCACTTCTCATGTCTCCACATGAACGAATTAGGATCACTTCGTTTGTAGCATTTTACAACGATTGTAATAACTACAAAGTGGACCGCATCCGATAGTATTACCATAATAAGGTACCCAACCTTATTTGTATACTATAGATCGTGTTTTAAGTGATAACCTAAATGGTCTATAGTATATGGATAAGGAGGGATACCTTGTCTTGGTGACACTACGAGTATGGTCGCTTTGTAGGTGTTACAAATGTTGTAAAGTACTACAAATGATCTGATCCTGATCATTCATGTATCAGACATGCGAGCGAGGCTATTCTATGCAAAGGATATAGAATATCGCTCATAAGTACAGTTGGACCAATTTACCGTTTTGCCCCTATGGTTACATCTAACTTCTTAAGTACCACTGATTCCTCTAATGAACAATAGATCATAGTCCTACTATGATTAAACCCCTCTCGGGCCAAGAGAGGGTGTGGCGTCACATTGTTCAAGACCCAGAATCAGCCCTTAAGGGAGTAATTTACCCACTTACCCTTGCTTCAGAGATTGAGTGAATTTCATCTTGTGTAGTTGAGTTCCCAGCTCCCCAATTAGACGAATCCCCAAAATGGTAGGCTTGTTGAGTTGACAATAGCCACTCTCACCCATATTAATCAAAGGACTGCCCTTATAGGCAAGAGTTCCCAACTCACTCAGGATTAAGGTCATGTCACCTATTGTCATTTCAGTGAAATGTAAGTACCAATTATCAACGGCATTATATAAAGAGACTAATCATTTCGTGGTCCAATCTTATCCAAACTCTTTATATAGGATACCCCCGCTCGCATGTCTTCATATGAATGGTCAGAAACAGACCATTTGTAGCACTTGACAACACTTGTAACATCTACAAAGCGGGATGTATCCGTAGTGTTACCAGGATAAAGTATCCCTCATTTATCCTTATACTACAGACCATTTAGGTTATTACTTAAGGCATGATCCACTTGTATGTCTCACATACATGCTTAAGTTACATTAAACAACCACAGATCTTAGTTTATTGAATTTGAGTAAATGCATATAAAATAACATTTATTTTATTAATAAAAATATATACATGATGTTTACAAACTACGAAACCATCGAGAGAATTAGGTTACCAATACTAACAAATATGATTTATATTAATGCCAAAAAAGAAAAAAAAAGAACTATGGTTTATATATTGTATATGATGCAATATTAAAACTATAGGTTATAAATATAATATGATAAGTTAGTTATTATATTTATTTATAATTTATTAATTATATGATAATTAAAATTTCTTTTTCTCAATAACCAACCTTAGTGGGTGGTTATACGGCTTTATGGCAAATGAGTGGAATAAAGATGAAAATTGTTTTTCTAACCATTCGATAAGATGGCTTACATTATTATTGATCGAGTGACTATACGATAGCATCGAGTTTACTAGACGATAGCTTGTGATTCTAAACGATCAAGCATCCAGTCTATACGATAGACTTTCATCTTCTACACGGTAGTTCACTCGCTTACTCTATCGTCTTCCTCCTTCACTCCAATCCTTCCCTCAAACCAAAATAAATCAGAGCCCACAACTCCTGGAATCTCATACCAAGTATACCAAGGCAATCTTGTGGTAGTGTCCAGATCTGTTTGTGGATCAAGTTTATACTTGTTGGTTTTTGAGGGAGAACGAGTTCTTGCTTGTTGCATTCGCGACTGATCGAGGGATATACTTGAAGAAAGTGTTCTTCAAAGGTATTATATCTCTAATCATTGTATTTATTTCAAGAAGCATGTTGTAACTTATGATTTGATGCATAATCTGTTTAGTATGACTAGGAATGTATGAGTTCTTTCACAATGGAGTTTGGGCGATCCACTTCCATTTATAAATCCTCTATATTTAGAGTTCCTACAGATCCACTCTTATGTTTTCACATAAAGTTCAAGTACTCATGTAATAGCCATGGATCTTAAGTTTATTAGATTTATTTCTAAAACGAAATGAGCAATTCATATATTCAATAACTACTTTATTGAATCAATCATAAATAATATCCATATTGATTAATATAATAAGTTTATTGTTTACAAACCACGAGTTTTAGGATATAAAACCCAACAAACTCCCACTTGGACTAAAACTCTAGTAGTGACAAACATATGTAAACATAATGTTGAGCTTTTGAGTTTTTAGAGAGAAATACATAAACTAGGGCATCATATGCCCTCATTAGGTATCATATACGCATGGGTTTTTGTCCCATTTGCCCTACATTTATCCCCTTCGTAGTCCCAGTCCTACTAAGGTGATTCTCGAACACTTTAGTCGAGATGATTGCTATAAACATATCAGTATACAGTGGGCTTCTTAATTGTTAATAAATGGAGAAGGCATCTTATACCCAGAGCCTTTTGCTTCTTGACGCTAATATCAAATATTAGTGGCTCGAGTTTCGACTAAACTTATGTTGTGGGTAGGCTGTCATACAACCCTCCCATTACATCAAGACACTTTTAACTCTTTAAGTAAGATGCACCTAACTTGTCTTAACAACTCTTGTTTTAGGGTCAGCATAATCAATAACTTTTATTGATTTTCTTTTGTTATTATGGAAACTTGATACAATATTTGATGATCTCTCATGTATACTTCTTTACATAAATCAGCACTTGTCAATTACAAATACTTAATTTAATGAAGTATATTGCTTTGGGTAGCCTAAAGATAAGCATATTGTTTGAACAATGTTCCAATTCCTTAGGGTTTGACACTAACATATATGCTAATCTTTCCCAAATTTTGAAATATGTAAACATACTTTACTAGTCATAAACAGCCTTTATGACCTCTCCACATCTCATATGGAGTTTCATAATCTTCTTTAATGGAATGATGTTCAAAAGAATATATAACAGTCACTACTGCATATTCCCAAAACAATTTAGGCAACTAAGCAAAAAATTTATCTAACAACTAAACCATGTTTAACAAGGTTTTGTTTTTCTTCCTGATACACCGTCCTGTCGAGGCACTAGGTGTAGAGAGATGTTACTAGATTCCAAATTTTATCAAATAGTCCTGAAATCTCAGATTTTTTGTACTCCCCACCTCGATTTGATCGAAGTTTCTGAGTTTACCTAATAAGTTTTATACACTTTGAACTTTTCAAGTGTTCTAAACTTATGATTTAGGTAAATATTACTGTCCTTTGAATAGTTATCCCTAAAATTGATAAAATATTCATGCCCTCCTTATGCCTTGACATTCATCGGACCATAAAAGTCTGAATGTTTGAGCTCTAAGGATTCTTTGGCTCTTGAGATTTTTTCTTTATGAAAAACCTTTTGGTCATTTTATCTCAAAGATAAGACACTCATAATGTTAAAAGATTATCTTCTAACTTATTTAGATGACCACTTTTAACTTTCTTCTTAATCTTATTAAGACTTATGAGACCAAATTTTTATTTGCCAAAGATAAGTACTTGAAGAAACCGTTATCTTTTATTTGTAAGCTGTTTAAATATCTTAATATTTAAAACGGCCTTTACTTTGATTGGTTTTAACATAGAAGCTGTAGTAGAACAATTAAAATACTTCTTTTGTTAATGAACACTTTATTTATGACAAAAGGATATTTTTATACAACTTGTTCTTCATGAAAGATAGATACAAAAACCTTTCATTACATTAACAAAAGTACATAGGTCTATCTTCTGATAACAACTTTAAGATCTCTCGCTGGTTTTTCTAAAATAGTCTCCCTTGTTCACAATTTGAAGAATTATCTCTTCTTCTGCAAGCAATCTTCAGGACTAATCTCCTTGTTTTTCTTTCTCCACTCTCTTTTCCGCAAGATACTTCAGGTAGTTTCTCTTCCACTGTCCGTCTTCGCTGTAGGATAAACATTTTCTTTTATCTACAGCTTTGGCCTTGCCTTTGCAACCAGTAAAAGCCTTCTTTTTCCCTGTACTTTGTTTCACTGGAATACTTTTATTCTTGGATGAAGAAGCAGAGTCATACTTTATCTTAGAGGATGATCCTCTTTTATCAACAATGACAACATTTACCTCTACTTCCTATCCCTTAGTTTTCAAGAGGGACTAAAAAGTTTGTAGCTCATTGAGAAGAATGGTTAAGTTCTATTCTATTTTATTCATCATCGCATTGGTGCGGAATTGTAAGAAGCTCTTAGAAAAAGACTCTAAAATAAAACTTACCTCACTTTTCTCGTCTATGACAACTCTGCTTACTTCTGCCACGTTGAAATGAACCATCATGTCCAGGATATGTTCTCTAATAGAGGCCCTTCTTTCATGCAGCAGTTATAAAGATACTTGATGACATCATATCTAGGGGAGAAGGACAGCTGTATAAACATCCCTCGTATAGATTCCATAATCTCTTTAGCAATATGCATGCAATCATGTTTCTTAACCAAAATATCAGATATGTTGGCAAGAATATAGGCTCGGGCTTTTTCATTTTCCTTCAGCCACTTGTCATATGCTTCCCGAACAGTTCAGTTTGCATTTGAGTCAGGGTTTGGAGGACATTCCTCAGTTAAAACGAACCTCAAGTTATATATTACTAGTATCGTATTCAAATTCGATTTTTATGTAGCATAATTGTCCTCGGTAAGTTTATCAAAATCCAACAATTGAATTAATGAGCTAGTCATTTTGAAAATATAAACAAAGTTTATTAATGAATTACTTTTTAAACCCAATCAAATTTTAGCAAAGTAATAATATACCCAAATTTCATTATTTTTGCAACAATACTATAATGAGTAGAATAAATGCTACCGAGGGGCAGTCAAATACTCCTTCACTAAAGCAAGACATTCTTGACTAAATACTATCTCCAGAATAACTCATGTTCCGAATTTTATGTTACAACCCTCTGAGGGGATAGTCGTCGTAAAACGACTAGCGTAGATCGCATAAAGTCGACAAGCAGACACAACATAGGAATCTCACGGTCCAAAGTAATGGAAGAGACTGTAGGACACATTGACACACATCCTTCACCCACTTACTATGCACTACATCCCTTATTCACCTTTCTATTGATCCATGCAAACACTTTCTGAATGGAGGTCACTCCCAGAGTGACATGAAGCATTGAATGGATCTCACGGTATGAATTCTTAGGGACGTGAATGTTGGATTATGGAAGCAAGCAGCAGAAGCAAAACAGGATCATAAGTATTCTAATTCATTAATTTTGGCTCCAAAAACAACATGCTCATAAACTAAAAAGAGGGTTTCAACATTAACCTTTGAAGATACCCTTGAATCACGAACTCCAGCTGCAATCCTCCCTTTCTTTGGATGTGAACTACCACAAGGTCTTTCCTACTATTCTTTTAGTACCTTAGATTGAGTTGTGAGACTAAAAACAAGCTTGAATTAGGGAAAATAGAGGAGAAAGGTTTTCTGGTTTTTCTGTGAAGAACAGTTTTCTTAAACCTTAAATTTCTCAGAATTCAGCAATGATTGCATGCCCATTCCACTCAAAATTCTAGCTTTATAATGCATGACTTTCATCCAACTAACAGCCTTGCATGAATCACAGCTCATGCTTGTGAATTCATGTTAAAATTTTAACTTAATTAAGGGGAGTGAGTTGTAACTCCCTCCCCCTAATTTTTCTCCTCACTCAAAATTGTGGAAGATTGGGAGTTTTTTATTTTTACATTCTTCTTCTTCACAGAATTGAAGAACGGTCTCTGTAATTTTTCCTTATGAACTCTCCATTAAAAATCAAAATTTTTCCTCTCTCAAATCACTCTCCTTCTCACAAAAGAACACAAAGCCCACACCTACTGTGATTCTCATTCCCTACAGGAGGTCTCACCACTACAAGAATTCTAGGGTTTAATGTCGGTTTTAAGGGCTTTAATGTCAATTGACAATTGAAATTAAAGATAGTGTTATTAAAGCCTTTTAATGTCAGTTGTCTTTAATGTCGGTTTTAAACCGACATTAAAGGGATTTAATAACACAGTCTTTAATGTCAGTTGTCTTTAATGTCGGTTTTAAACCAACATTAAAGGGCTTTAATAACACTGTCTTTAATGTCGGTTGTCAACTAAAGCCCAAAATCCATTGAAGCCCTTTAAACCGACATTGAAGTCTAGAATCTATGTCCGTTTTTTCAATTATTGACCTTTTTTAAATTCCATTGTCGAATCCATTTTTAATATCGGTCAAAAAGTTCAAAACGACATTATATGTCTCGTGTTGGGTCAGAAAATGTTCGTCATTATTTTTTATTAAAAAAATATAAAAAAAAAATTGCATAGCAAGCTATCAATATTTGTCTTCCACCTATGAATTTATCCACAAACAAGAATTAATATTTCCAATCCATTACATATACTCATCAAATATGAAATTAATACACTAATCATCAACATCTGCATAACAATAACACACTTTCATACTTACACCAAGCCATCTTTTCTCTCATTCACAAATATCAATTAGTACTTCCATGAATACTTAACACCAAATACCCCATAAACACAAAAATATTATACATAAATCTTCCAATAAACAGATCATGGTTAGATAAATTTTCATTCATTCTAAGCTAGCATTTACATTCTATTGAGACAAAAAACAAGAAGTACAACCTTACACAAATCGGCCAACAAAACTTGCCCATCGGGTTCGAATTACGTCAATTTCTCCTTGGGTATATACATTTTTTATATTGAACTACAAAGAGGAAAAAAAAAGATAAATTCAACATAAGTTTACATCCATTTATTAAACTAAAGCTAGTATATAAAAAATAAACAATTTACGTACGAGACTAGTAATGGAAATAGTAGGACTATGCACTATTTCGTGTGTATACTTTTGCACATAGTACCCCCATCCTACAGAATCTAATTGACAGGGGCACTGCATATAAAGAAGTTGAAAACAATTATTCTTATGTTTGAATGAACATAAATTGTTAAAAAACTAAATGCAAATTACCTTCAATCGTACTTGGCTTGCCATGTTTTCATCCACTAAATAGTTTGAAAATATTAGTTAAACATAAATACTTCAATTAAGAGCTAAGAAAGTTCAATTACACTTACATATTTATAACTCCATGAAAATCCTCTTGAACCTTACTTCGAATACAGTCCAAAACATAAACACAATTTTCTCAATATCCAATGATAACTATAATAAGCAACAATTTTGAAATATTAGTACGCGTATAATACAAATTAAAAATAACTTAAGAACTTGTATTTACTTACCTTGTGTTATATGGAATAAGGACTAATTGGTCCAAATTAGCCAATTCTAGTTAGTTGGCTAAATTTCTGGATCGAATATCTTGAGACTTCACGTGTGGCGATATTCTTGCTTGATCAATTATAAAAAAAACTTCTTCGTAATATCACGACCATATTCATCCCAAAGATACCTAAACAAAATAAAAGTTATTATTTAAACATGAAACAAAATATACATGAATGAATCTAGATGAGTAATACTTACGCAATGTATGTCAAAATACACATGTAACCTATTTCAACCATATTACAATATTGGATCAGATCATCACTGCCTAAATAAATAGATTTGTCTCTTCCAAATATATGCTCGTTCAAATTGATACGGATCATGTCTACATCGTTCATGTTATGCATGGCATGTCCGTTCAAGAGTTTGATGGAACCATTGGCGTCAGTATATTTGAAGGACTGGGCGAAGCTCTTAATTGTTGAATGGTCCTACAATAACCAAAGTTATAAAAATTCAAAGTACGAAAAATAATAAATAACCAAACTCATATACTGAAAAAAGAGGCATACTTTTTTCTCGTCAACCATA
>NW_028325508.1:0-2554 GCF_027475165.1 Benincasa hispida
TGCTCTTCATATGTAAGTGCCGTAAGATTATTAAGAATACATCCGTATGGTTACATGGATCAGCTTCTGACCTAGAATGTGTTGTATGTCCCAACGCTTTCTTGGGAGTCGATGTCTATTACAGCTATTACCTTGACACCAAAGAAGAGATTCTCATAAATCACAATTGTTTGTTCCTGACTTCAAGAAGAGAAATCACTCTTAATTATTTAATGAAAAATATTGAAAGAGGGAAAAGGTTGATTTTGAAGAAAAAAAATCTGTCTTTATGTATCCAGTCTAGATATCAGCTCTAATTAGGATCAACTATTTTTTTGATATTATTTACATCTTTGGAAGACATTGAGCTCCGCTTGATTGCTTATAGCTTGCAATACATTAGTTTTTCTGCAATGATGGACGCCATTTGATTGATTTGTTATTTTTGCCATTAGTATTGCTTATGAGTATTATATGGATATAAAACCAAGAAAAAGCTATATGATAAAGAGGAAGAATGGCTTATGAATATTATATGGATATAAAACCAAGAAAAGGTTATATGTTAAAGAGGAAGAATGCTGAAGAACAGATGGATTGGAAAGTATCATACAACCACAACAAAATTTGATCAATGAGTATCCATATACCTTTTTCATTGTTTTCTTTTGGATGATAGCTATATTTTATCAAAAGCAATTTCCTAATGTGTTTTTGTCTACCTTTTTTGCAGCAAAGAGCTAGCTAATTTTCATCGCCCTAAAGCTTTATGGTATCCACATGATAATGAGGTGACTGTCAGAGAACTACAGAAGTTACCTACCCAAGGACAAATGAAGATTATTATGAAGAGTTTAGGAGGCAAAGGCAGTAAACATATTGTTGATCCTGAGGAGACTGTTTCGTCAATCATGGCCAAAGCTTCCAAGAAGCTAGGTTATCAAAATTTTTTTTTTTGGGTATTTTTCGCTAGTTTATCCCTTGTACGATTTGTGTAATGTACGTGCTGTGCTGTATGATCACATGTTTTCTTTCCTTCTTATTACTAAATTATGTCATGTGACTCATAACCTTTTTTTTCTTTCCATCCTGGCTAGATATGAAGCCCTCTGAAAATATCAAATTATTTTATTCTGGAAAGGAGCTTGAAAGAGAAAAGTCTTTGGCTGCCCAAAATGTGAAACCAAATTCCTTACTTCATCTTGTTCGTTCGAAAATATATATAATGCCAAGGGCACAAAATTTGCGTGGTGAAAATAGATCTGTGAGATCTCCTGGAGCATTCAAAAAGAAATCTGATCTTTCTGTGAAAGACGGACACGTTTTTCTGATGGAGTAAGTGAATGTGGTTTCTCTTGTAGAATATTGATGCTTTAAATCTTGTGTTCATTTTGGGGCTCTTCTATGTTGATTGTTGCCTCATTTGTCAAATTAATTCTGCTTCAGTGTCTTGCTCATATGCGAAGTTTGTGCTGCATTGGTTAACAGTTGGCTTTATTTTTTGATTGTTCTCATTGTTTTAGATGAACAAGTCCTTTGCATGCTATAGCCCAATTGTCCATTCTGTAAAAATTTGCTAGTATATCCTCTGAATTAAGAGAATGAAAAAGGAAACGTCTTCTAAAATTTGAAAATCCCAAACAGTCCATTGAATTGAACATTAAACGTCACTTATGTTCTGATGGTTGCTTATGCTTTCAAATATAAGTACTGTCCGCATTTGACATTCATTCATTTATTATATTTGTTCATTATTTGTTATTATAATGTTCATATGCACTTATACTATTGTATAGAAAAAATGTGAATCAAGGTATTTTGGTAGTTCATCTTATTGGTACGGAGTAAAATTTGATTATAAAACATGAAAATCTACATAATGGGAAAGACTCACTATGATCTTGTCTGCAATTTTATAAATCAAATCTCAAGCAAGGTAGGAAAATGTCTATTTTAAATAGTTTTAAATTCCTAGAACATTGATTTCAATAAAATAGTCTTCACTTATAGAAGAATTGATTGCATTGGAGACCCTTTACAATAGAAGAAATTAAGTGCTGGGTTTAATAACCAATTGGCATTTCATCTATCAATATGAGAAGTTGTTTCTTGCTATTAAAAAAACAAACACCTGGCTTTTATTTTTCATATTTAAAAACAAAGCCTTTTCTTTAATCTTTTTTTTTTTTTTTTTTTTTAACTTTTAAGTTATGAATGTATGGCTAAAGTGGACAATATCATACTAATGTGGAGATGTGTGTTGTAGTATATATATATGTATATTAGTATGTATATCTGCCCTTTATTGTAAGTGTACATTCCTAGTTTAGGGTTTCTTTGTATGCCTATATATCTGTAACTCTAATCTAAATAACAAAGTATTTTTCCACTATTGAGCACATGCTATCCCTTTTTTTAAGAAAAAACGACTGAGTACATGGTACCAAAGTAGGTCATGTGTTCAAACCCTTGTGATGTCAATTCCTTCCCGATTAAAATTGATTTCTACTTGTTGGGTCTTCTACGAATTTTTAAAATCACAAGTGAGGAGAGAGTGTTAATGTGTTATATAATT
>NW_028325509.1:0-15440 GCF_027475165.1 Benincasa hispida
CTCGTCCCAGACGACAAATAACCTTAGCAAATTTCTTCCTGAAGAACTTTTGCAATTGAGGTTCAGAGGATATACCAGAGATTGCCGCATGTTATGCTGTCAGTATCAGGGAGGAGAAAGATACAATTCCAGACCCATTAAGGTCGACGGGAGAACCAAAGGGTTCGTCACTATCCAACATAGATGACCTGCTTTCACTCCCGCGAGAGGCTACAACGACCCTAATTGAAGCACTGTTAGAATCCAACGCCTCTGGCGCACCGACCCTCATAGCACATGCCTATGCCTCGTGTTGCACATCCATAGGCTTCTCAGATGAAGATTTGCTGTTGGGATCCAAATTGTATAATAGACCTCTGTACATCTCTGGATACATTCGAGAACGGAGAATGGTTCGAATCCTCATCGACAATGAATCCGCTGTCAATATAATGCCTAAGACGACTATGAAATACTTGGGCATACTCATGGAAGATCTATCAAACAGAAAATTAGTAATTCAAAGTTTCAATCAAGGCAGCCAAAGGGCGATAGGCATGATATGCTTGGAGCTCCTCATTGGCGATCTAAAGGCCGACGCACTGTTTCATGTGATAGACTCAAAGACCACCTACAAACTGCTATTGGGACGCCCCTGGATTCATGGGAATGGTGTGATTACATCGACACTGCATCAATGTTTCACGTTTTACCAAGACGGGATTAAGAAGGTCGAAGCAGATTCTAATCCGTTTTCTAAAGCTGAATCTCACTTTGCAGATGCAAAGTTTTACTTAAAGAGCGATAATTCTGGTGAGACTATGCCAGTGGGGAAATTGCCGACGAAGAAAATGGATGGATCCCGATCGAAGTCGCTAGTAGACTCGGAAAAGTTATGAGCCTTCAGCCCAAAAGAGGAC
Organism: Benincasa hispida; assembly: GCF_027475165.1. Lineage (NCBI taxonomy): Eukaryota > Viridiplantae > Streptophyta > Magnoliopsida > Cucurbitales > Cucurbitaceae > Benincasa > Benincasa hispida. The sequence goes on from NW_028325509.1 coordinate 900, forward strand.
AAAATGTCCCTTGGCGTAAGAGAAACCCCTGTGGTGAGGGGCGAAAAAGCCTCAAAACCTCCGATTCTATACTATGTCCCTTTATCGAGACGAAACAAGGGTGAGTCGCCTTTTGCGGAATGCTCAAAGGGTTTGCAGGTCGGTGACATAGAAATTCTAAAGAAGAGTTTCGTCACACCCCTCACCCCGATAACAAGGCAGAAAGTCCACAAGCCGGAGGCAGAAGTGACGGGGTCAAAGCTGCCCGAGAAGCAAACGAAAGACGGATTCGATCCCAAAGCTTACAAGCTGTTGGCGAAGGCGGGCTACGATTTCACAACTCACACTGAGTTCAAAATTTTGAAGATTTATGAGCAACCCCCACTCTCGCCAACCCAAAAGAAGCTCTTGCAAGAGGGATACACTATACCCACGTCGAGGGCGGGTCTCAGATATGAGTCGTTAGAGCTAGTCCACATAATCAGAAAAGCGAAGGGGAAAGTGGCCAACAACAATCATATCACTACGGAAGAAGTTGATGATACAGGAGAAAATGAGGGCAAAGATAAAAGAGCCTCAAGCCTTCGACTGTATCAGACCACCTACTGCACAAGCCCTGGTCTTCAAAAGATTAAGCATAACATAACCAGAAAGGGGAAACCCACATACTATTCCCAGAGATACTCGACACTCAGTCTTTCGAAGGTTAACTTTTTCAAATGAAGAAAATGAGGAGATCATCTGTTAATCGCCGGTGGTGGTACGATCGTCAGCCCTCAAAAGACTAGTCGCAATTCCAAAGAAGAGTGAAAGAAAACCCCGCACTCCCATTTTTGATCGCTTGAAGCACGAAAGGGCTGAATATCCCCTCGATCAATATGTCCCTAGCAAGACACAGGGGAAAGGAAGAGTCTGCTCTAACACCCTCAAAACAACTACAGGAAAGAAGGGGCCAATACCTCAAGCGTCCATCTGGCGGCGAATCGAGCTTAAAAACGATGAAGCGTTATCAGATCAGATACCATCAGAAGAGGCAAGAAGTGATGGGGAGATCCGTAGTACCATCCCCTCATGCATGAAGAGAAAGACCTTCGTTACCCTAAACACAAGCGAGGGCACACTCAAAGTAAAGAAACGCGACATCGTTTTCACCAACCCTCAGAACAAAAATATAGAGCGGGAGGAAGTCAAATCTTCATGCCACCACATCACCGTCACCGAAGGACCCGAAGAAGGTATGACCGAAGAGGAAGTAGAGGACGCTCCGCAAGGACTAGAGGAGGGTGGTCAATCCACGGTGGACGAGTTAAAAGAAATGAATCTGGGCACCGTAGAAGAGTCGTGTTCGAATTTCATCAGCGCGTCTCTTTCGAAAGAGGAGAAGAATGAATACATGAGTTTACTCACTGAATACAGGGATGTTTTTGCCTGGTCATACAAAGATATGTTGGGACTAGATCCAAAAGTAGCAGTCCACCATCTAGCGATCAAACAGGGGTGTCGACCCGTTAAGCAGGCTCAATGACGCTTTCGACCAGAACTTATCCCCTAGATTGAGGTTGAGGTGAATAAACTGATTGAGGTCGGGTTCATTCGTGAAGTTAAATATCCAACGTGGATAGCCAACATTGTCTCGGTTAGAAAGAAGAATGGATAGCTTTATGTTTGCATAGACTTTCGCGACCTAAACACTGCCTGTCTTAAAGACAATTTTCCAATGCCTATCACAGAAATCATGGTCGATGCGACAATGGGACATGAAGCCTTATCCTTCATGGATGGATCTTCCAGATATAACCAGATACGAATGGCCCTCGAAGACAAAGAAATGACGAAATTTCGAACCCCAAAAGAGATATACTGTTACAAGGTAATGCCCGTCGGGTTGAAGAACATCGGCACCACTTATCAACGTGCCATGCAGAAAGTGTTTGACGATATGTTGCACAAACATGTGGAGTGTTATGTGGATGACCTTGTGGTAAAAACCAAGCGACGAGAGGACCATTTTAAGGATCTAAGGACCGTGTTCGATCGCCTGCAAAAGTACCAGCTAAGGATGAACCCCCTCAAATGCGCCTTTGGCGTAACTTTAGGAAAGTTTATGGGTTTCGTTGTGAGACATCGAGGGATAGAGATAGACCAATCTAAGATTGATGCCATCCGGAAGATGCCAAGACAAGAAATCTACATGAGCTGAGAAGTCTGCAGGGACGTCTGGCCTACATCCGGAGATTTATTTCTAACCTAGCAGGGCGGTGTCAACCCTTTCAAAGACTGATAAGAAAGGAAGAGAAATTCGAATGGGACGAGGCCTGGAAGAATACTTTCGATAACATAAAGAGATATCTGATTAGCCCTCCTGTCTTGGGAGCCCCAGTAGCAGGCAAGCCGTTGATATTATATATCGCAGTGCAAGAGAGGTCACTAGGGGCACTGTTTGCACAAGAAGAACAAAAGGGAAAAGAACGCGCTTTCTATTACTTGAGTAGATCCCTGAATAGAGCCGAGATCAATTATTCCCTATAGAGAAGACATGCCTTGCACTCTTCTTCGCCATAGATAAGTTGAGGCACTACATGCAGGCCTTCACAGTCCACTTAATCGCGAAGGCCGACCCTATCAAGTACGTCCTATCTAGGCCGGTCCTCTCAGGACGTTTAGCCAAATGGGCAATCATGCTTCAACAGTACGACATTGTTTATGTACCATAAAGGGCGGTTAAAGAGCATACATTGGCCGATTTCCTGGCAGATCACCCAGTTCCATCGGATTGGGAGTTAAGTGAAGACTTTCCTGATGACGAAGTTCTCCTCACAGAGACCTCAAGACCGTGGGTCATGTTCTTTGACGGTGCGGCACGAAAAAGTGGCGCGGGGGCAGGTACCGTCCTCATTTCGCCAGAAAAGCACATGTTGCCTTATAGCTTCGCACTTGTCGAGTCATGTTCAAACAACGTCGCCGAATACCAAGCTTTGATAATTGGCCTCCAAATGGCCTTAGAAATTAGAGTAGCTTGTATAGAAATCTTCGGTGACTCAAAGTTGATAATCAATCAACTCTTATACCAGTACGAGGTGAAACATGACGACTTGAAACCCTACTTCACCTACGCTTGCCAGTTGATGGAGAAGTTCGGAAGCATGGCATTGGAACATGTCCAGAGGATGGAGAACAAGAAAGCAGATGCCTTGGCAAACCTAGCCATCGCTTTAACGGACCTGGATAATGTGCCCCTTAATATATCGCTTTCGCGGAGATAGGTTGTACCTCCGATTGGGACTGCATATGGGAAATGAATGCGCTATCGGTTTACCTAACCTATGAGGAAGACTGGTGGTAGCCCATCATAGATTACCTTGAGCACGAAAGGCTCCCGGATGACCCCTACCATAAAATCGAGGTTTGCAGGAGGGCTGCACATTTCATTTACTACAAAGGGGTCTTATATCGTCGATCCCTTGAGGGACTTTTCCTTCAGTGCCTCAGTAAAGAAGAGTCAGCGAAGGCTCTGGAGGAGGTACACTCGGGCGTATGCGATGCGCATCAAGCAGGACTAAAGCTACAATTCCAGCTGAAAAGAATGGGTTATTATTGACCGAGAATGATCCAGGACTCAACGGATTATGCAAAGAAATGTGAAGCCTGTCAATATCATGCGATTTCATTCACCAACCGCCCGAGCCTCTACATCCGACCATAGCCTTGTGGCCTTTTGAAGCATGGGGGCTCGATCTGGTTGGCCCTATAACACCTAAGTCGACAGCAGGGCACTCTTACATCCTCGCAGCCACTGATTACTTCCCAAGATGGGCTGAGGCTGTCGCGCTAAAGGAAGCTAAGAAAGAAAACGTGGTGGATTTTATCCGCACTCATATCATTTATCGGTATGGTATTCCGCATTGGATCGTAACAGATAACGAAAGACAATTCACCAATAGTTGATGGACAGGTTGTGTGAAAAATTCAAATTCAAACAGTACAAGTCATCCATATATAATGCCGCCGCAAATGGATTGGCTGAGGCAGAAGAAAATTGTCTCCAAGTTGAAGAGAGATTGACAAGAGAAGATCGGTGAAACGTTGTGGGCTTATCGCACCACTCACCGTACCCCTACATGAGTCACCTCGTACTCTCTCGTTTATGGGGTAGAAGCTGTCCTTCCTTTCGAAAGAGAAATTCCATCGCAGAGAATGGCAGTGTAAGAAGGGCTGACTACGGAAGACAACGCCAAACTGCGCCTCCAAGAGTTGGAAGCATTGGATGAAAAATGGTTAGAAGCTCAGCAAGTGCTGGAATGTTACTAGGCACGAATGTCTAAGGCTTTCGATAAACATGTAAAGCCTCGGTCCTTTCAAGTAGGTGATCTAGTGCTCGCCGGAAGGAGACCCATTATCACAACGAGACATACGAGGAATAAGTTCACACCTAAATGGGATGGACCCTACATCATCAAGGAGGTTTACACGAACGGTGCGTACAAGATAATCGATAAGGACGGGCTAAGGATTGGCCCAATCAATGGCAAGTTTCTCAAAAAGTTTTACGCATAAAAAAAAAAAACTTTGTATGAACTACGTTACGACTTGATCCCTTTCATTATAAAGGGTATGTAGGCAACTTAAAGAAATTTAAGTTCAATCGCGCATAAAAAGAAAAAAAAAAATTTGTATGAACTATGTTACGACTTGATCCCTTTCATTATAAAGAGTACGTAGGAAACTTAAAGAAATTTATGTTCATCCGCGTATAAAAAGAAAAAAAAATTTGTATAAACTACGTTACGACTTGATCCCTTTCATTATAAAGGGTACATAGGCAACTTAAAGAAATTGAAGTTCAGTCGCGCGTAAAAAGAAAAACAAATCTCTTCGCACTACATTATGACTTGATCCCTATCATTAAGAAGGGTATGTAGGCAACTTGAAAGAAACTTCAAGTTCAGTCCAGTTAAAAAAAAAAAAATTGAACTACGTCATGATTCGATCCCTTTCTTTAAAGGTATGAAGGAAACTTAAAAAAATTTAAGTTTAGTCCATTAGAAGAGGTACCACAACCATCTAAGTATAATACTACAAGATTGATGTTGATCATCCCCATCAAAGAATGACACTTCAGATTGAAAATGTTCATCCCTATTGGGGGCAACACAATGGGTTGAAGATGTTCATCCCTCGTAAGAAGCCAACACAGTAAATAAAAGGCACACACGTGGAATGCGCTTCGTTTCCTCTTTAAAAGTAAACTTATACGCTCCTCTATCTTCAAGTTTAGAGGCTTCATTGATGCTTCTCCATCTTTAAGTTCAAAGGCTTCGTTGATGCCTCTCCATCTTTAAGTTCAAGATTGGTGTGCATGGCTCGACTCCATCTTCAATGACTCAGTCTACAAAATCATGACCCAGCTTCGCTTCATCTCCAAACTAATGACGTGGCCTCACTTCATCTTCAAAGTTGTGGCGTGGCTTCGTTTCATCTCCAAACTAATGACGCGGCTTCACTTCATCTTCAAAGTCGTGGAGTAGCTTCGTTTCATCTCTAAACTAATGATGCAACTTCGCTTCATCTCCAAGTTGTGGCATGGCTTCGTTTCATCTCCAAACTGATGACGCGACTTCGCTCCATCTTCAAAGTCATGGTGCAGTTTCGTTTCCTCTCCAAAATATTGGTACAACTTCACCTCTTCTCCAAAATTTGTGTAGCTTCGCTTCCTCTCCAAAAATGTGGGTGTGGTTCCACCTCATATGCGAGATCAAGTTTGGTTTGTCTAGTTCTACCTCATATGCGAGGATGACTCTAGTCCATCCGACTCCACCTCATATGCGAGGACAACTCCGGTCCATCTGGCTCCGCCTTGTACGCGAGATCGACTCTAGCCAACCTGATTCCATTCAAAATCTTGATGGCACATTTTTCTCATCTTCAAGGTTTGATGGATATCCGCCTCATCTTCAAATACTCAATGTCACATTTCCCTTATCTTCAAATTTTGATCAAGGAATAACATAACAAGGCAAACCTGTCGAGGATCCTCCCTAAGGTGATCGAATGGGAGAGTTGTATGCCTTTGCGGGGCTCCTTCCCATGACGATCAGGATACACGAGCGGCACTTTTCGAGATCCTCCCTAGGGTGATCGAATGGGAGAGTTGTAAGCCTTTGCGGGGCCCCTCCCATGACGATCAGGATACACGAGCAGCGCTACAAGGTAGACCTTTCCGAGATCCTCCCTAGGATGATCGAATGGGAGAGTTGTAAGCCTTTGCAGGGCCCCTCCCATGACGATCAGAATACATGAGCGGCGCTACAAGGTAGACCTTTCAGAGATCCTCCCTAGGGTGATTGAATGGGAGAGTTGTAAGCCTTTTTGGGGTCTATTCTATAACGATCAGGATGTACGAACGGTGCTACAAAGTAGATCTTTTTGGGATCCACCTAGGGTGGTCGAATGGGAGAGTTGTAAGCCTTTGTGGGGCCTCTCCTATGACGATCATGATGTACGAACGGTGCTACAAAGTAGACCTTTTTGGGATCCACCTAAGGAGATCGAATGGGAGAGTTACAACCCTTTGCAGGGCCCCTCCCATGACGATCAGGATACACGAGCAGCACTGCAAGGTAGACCTTTCTGAGATCCTCCCTAGGGTGATCGAATGGGAGAGTTGTAAGCCTTTGCGGGGCCCCTCCTATGACGATCAGGATGTACGAGCGCACCAGCTAAGTTCGATGGGATTTTTTTCTACTAATCAGTTGAAATCTGATAAAATTATGGGTTACTCGAACTGAATACTGTTTATTTTGTTGTGGAACTCCGATTCTTGTTGAAATTAGTTAAGAGTCAACAAAAAAGATCATGCTCGATTGGAGGCTGCTTGAATTAGGGGTCACGGTGGAGTTTTGAATCCCCATATTCAACGACGAGGAGTTTTGAGCTTAAGACTTGAAAGAATCTGGCATAAGCCAACAGTATGGAAAAGGAAATCTTGCTAAGGCAGTATTGCTAACCACAAAGAAGAGGGTTTCCTGAGATAAAAAGAAAAACATTATTAATAAAATAATAATAATAATAATAATAATAATAATAATAATAATAAGGGAGAATCTTGCTCGTAATCCTCTCGCTGGTATCGCTCTCTCCCACATCTCACTCGAAATGCTCTTGTTGATCGTGCTCTCTCCCACGATCTTGCTATCTCCCACAATCTTGCTCTCTCCAGTGTCGTTCTCTCCTAAAATCTTGCTCTCTCTACTCTCGCTCTCTCCCACTTTCTCGCTCAAAATCTCGCTCTCTCCAACAAACTTCACGTGCTAATTGCAAGCACTGGAAACAGAAGATTATGAAAGGAAAGGAACTTGTGAACTTAGTCACTGCCTTGGTGCTTTCAGAGACAACGTGTTTGGCCAATTCTCGAAGATATTGTTGATGAATCATGATATGGCCATTGCCTTGCTGGAAATACCGATGTCTGGATGAATTTGCTTCAACACCTTGAAGATGTAGATCTTCTATGTATCTACACTCTTCTTCATCCTCTTCTTCTTCTTGTCTCTGACAGCAAAGTATCATTCCTTCTTCAGCTGTTAAACGAATCGAATTCGATTCTCAAATTAAGTTCCTGGTGAAGTTAGTAGGGTATCACCATGAAGTTGGTAGGGTATCGCTAGTGATGGCTTGGTATCGCTGGTAATGGCCTGGTATCGCTAGTAATGGCTTGGTATCGCTGGTAATAGCCTGATCTCGCTGGTAATGGTTTGGTATCGCTGGTAATGGCCTGATCTCACTAGTAATGGCTTGGTATCGCTGGTAATGGCCTGATCTTGCTAGTAGTGGCTTGGTATCGCTGGTAATGGCCTGATCTCGCTGGTAATGGTTTGGTATCACTGGTAATGGCCTATTCTCACTGATAATGGCTTGGTATCGCTGGTAATGGCCTGATCTCGTTAGTAAGGTTGTCTTCCAATACGTTGGCTCTCCAAAATCTCTTCCATTTAAGTTCAAATTCATATTCCATTCAAATTGGAATTAAAATCAACTGTTATTCCAAATCTCAGTTTGAAGCCTCTAATCCAAATTTTTATTCTAAATTCAAGCCAGCCAAATCGGGTGAGATAAATGTTAAATCCGTCCCAAATTAACATGTGGCCATATCCCAAATTTTATCAATATTCAAATGGTTAACCTTGATATTGAGTTATGAATAAAATGCCAAGTCAAAATTTGGCTATATTCCAAATTTTATCTCAAATTTAAATCAACCTTAGTTTCTATACTCATTTCCAAGTAAAATTGAGTATATCCCAAATTTTTATCTCAAACTAAAATTGATCAAGATTCAATTTCACCCAAAATTCTAATCCGAATTCGAATTAAGTTAAATTAAATTTGCAATTAAAGTGGAACATAAATCCTACTTTAGTTCAAATTAAAGTTTACTGAGCGAAAGTGTGTCAAACGAACAAGATTTCAAATCAAAATTTTGAGCTAAATTCTCATATTTTAATCATAATGATGCATAAAATTAAAAGAGTAAAAAAATCATACTTTGATCTCAAATTACATTTTTTTGAGATTTATTCACCCATATACGTGCATAAATCTTGAAAAGGGGCATTTGTTGAATGAGAAATTTTAGACCAATCACAAGTCACCACGTCGTTTGCTAAATTAACAACGAATTTCTAAATCATTGACTTTGGGTCCAATTAGAAGTTGACACATGTCCCGAATTGAATTGAAGACAAGTGTCGATGACGTCACACGGATGAATCAGATGAGATTAAATTGGTCCAATTTGATATTACTATTTGAGCTTAAAGTCCAAACTACAAAAAAAGTTGAATTGGACCCAAATTCCAGATCAGGCCCAAAACCAACTAATTGGGTCCAAGGGTCAGGCCTATGGACCAACCAAGCCCACGAAGCCCACCTGAGAACTCTATAAATAGAGAAGTTCTCTTCATTTGTAAGGGCAACATTTTCAAACACTTAGAAGACCCATAGAGAATTCACTAGCAAGTAGAGGACTCCCAAGACTCCTGAAGCTGCACTTCTATAAGGCAGAAAACCTTTGAAGACACAAATACTCTTCCAAGACTTCTACTTCAAGCTTCCAAGACTCCTGAAGCTGCACTCCTATAAGACAGAAGACCTTGAAGACACAAATACTCTTCCAAGACTTCTACTTCAAGCTTCCAAGACTCCTGAAGCTTCACTCCTATAAGGCAGGAGACCTTGAAGACACAAATACTCTTCCAAGACTTCAACTTCAAGCTTCCAAGACTCCTAAAGCTGCACTTCTATAAGGCAGAAGACCTTTGAAGATATAAATACTCTTCCAAGACTTCTACTTCAAGCTTCCAAGACTCTTGAAGCTGCACTCCTATAAAGCAGAAGACCTTTGAAGATACAAATACTCTTCTAAGACTTCTACTTCAAGCTTCCAAGACTCCTGAAGTTGCACTCCTATAAGGCAGAAGACCTTTGAAGATACAAATATTCTTCACTTTGAAGTTGCTCTCTATATGGTAGAAGACCTTTGAAGAGTAACAAATATTCTTCCAAGACTTTTACTTCAATCTTCTAAGACTTCTACTTCAAGCTTCCAAGACTCCTGAAGTTGCACTCCTATAAGGCAGAAGACCTTTGAAGATACAAATATTCTTCCAAGACTTCTACTTCAAGCTTCCAAGACTCCTAGAGTTGCACTCCTATAAGGCAGAAGACCTTTGAAGACACAAATACTCTTCCAAGACTTCTACTCCAAGCTTCGAAGACTTCTACTTCAAGAACGTTCGGTACTTTCCTTCTCCAAGTCAAGCTTATTCACCCAACTGAGAGAGAATCAGAGGATCAAATATTAGAGATCGAACTACATCGCATCAAATCAACTCCAACATCAACACCAACTCATGTTCAACTCTACGAAACACGTTTCTCCGGAAACCTCGTGTTAACACTCTGTTAATATTAAAAAAATTTATTCATTAATTATCTTCATGTGGTTTTTATATTCATATTAAAATAGAAGCCAATATAATGTACCTTAAAATTTATCATCATATTTATACCATGAAGCAAAAACTTTTGAAAAAAAAAATTGACTAAAATAATATATTTTAAAATTTTTATTTATTGCACTTATATCATTTCTTTAACAATTTTCTTTAAAAAAACGTAAAATTTATTTATTTTTAGTACATGCAAAAGAAAAAAAAACTGTGGATTGCCATAATATATAATTTAATTATTATTATTAATGTTATTATTGTTAATAATGTCTAATTATTGTTAAAGGCAATATACCCCACTACACTTTTATTACAGTAATTTAATTAAATATCAAATTTTAATTACGTTTGATGGTCGGCAATGGACGATTTTGTTTTGTTTGGTGGGATCCTTGGCTATCGGAGGGTGTGATTTTGGATTCATATGAGTCTACGGTGGTTTATGATGCAGGGAGTAGTTTGGAGGTGCAGTTGTCGGAGTTCATGGATGGTAAGGGAGGTTGGAGGTGGACTACAGTATCTTGGGAGTTGCTTGAGATTTGGAGGCTTAGTCATACAGTGGGGCCTAGGGTGAGGGGGAAGGATTATTGGGTTTGGGTATTAGAGGTCGGTTTTCTATCGAGAGTGCGTGGGAGTGTTTGCGTCCTCGTCGTCCTAAGGTATCTTGTAGGGGGTGGTATTCCGCGTCACTCCTTCTGTGCATGGTTAGCTATGAGGGACAGGTTGGGTACGGGGAGAATGGTTGAGGAACTGGGTGTGTTGTCAGAGGGGTGTCTTCTGTGTAGGGGAAGTGTGGAGTTGTGAGATCATTTATTTTTTGAGTGTGGGTTTGGGAGAGAGGTGTAGTCTGGTGTATTGCGTCAGTTGGGTTCGTCGCATCGGGTGGCGGGTTGGGATGTCAAGTTGAATTGGTTTTGTCGAGTGGGGTCGGGTAAGAAGGCGCGTAGTAAGTTGTTTCGTGTATTCTGATGTGCTTCCATTTACTTCATCTGGCAGGAGCGTAATCGACGGCTACATGGAAGTCGACCGAGGTCGGTGTCTGCTCTGTTTCACCTTATGATCTCTACGATTTGTGCTCGAGCTGCTTCTTGGTGGGTTGATCTTCTTGGTCTTATCTAATGTGTTTACGGTTGTTTCTTCTTTTTTAATTTTTCGTTGCTCTTTGTTTTGTTGTTGTCTCTAGTTGTGGGGTTTTGGTTTCTTTTCTCTGACTTTCTCTTTGGTGGTTTGGGGGTTTTGCATTTATGTTTTGATTTTGTTTTGGTCTTATTTTTCTGTCTTTGTTTTGGTTTTGTTGTCCTGTCTTTGCTTGTGCTTTGTTGCTGTGATGCTTTAATCTCGAGCTATGGGATCCCCCTTGTTGTTGTATAATAATATCACCTATTCTAAAAAAAAAATAATAATTAAGTTTTAGAACGTAAAAAGTTATGTAACTCTCACTATCTACGGCTATAAATAAGATATTTTTTTATCCTCCTTTTTCACCAAAACTAGCACGTTTAAGTTTTACCTTATAAAACTAACATTTTTTTAAAAAAAAAAAACTCGTAAAAATAGTTTTTCTCGAGATCGACCACTAGATTTTAGTTAAAAAAAATTAGTCTTTTCTAATTTATCGATTGTTTGGAGCTTTCTTGGTACATCTCACCAGATTATATATCAAGATTATGTGCATCTCAGTGTTAATCCGAGAAAAATAACACTGAGATACTATATATTTGAGCTATCTCAGTGAGATTTTGGGCATAATTAATACTGATATTCATATATTTAAGCTTTCTCGATGAAATCTCAGACACGATTAATTCCGAGATTTTATATATATCCCAAATCTTACCCAATTTTCGAAAAATTTAATCTTTTCCAAAATTTAAAAATGTTGAATCAATTTGAAAAATATATTTTAATAATTGAAAAATCCAGTTGAAATTTTGAAAATTCATATAATTGTGAAAATGTAAAGTATGCTAAAGATTTGAAAAATTATGTAATAGTTTGATGTAGTATTTAGTAAATTTGTAGAAAATTTGAAAATATATAAGATTTGGTATAAGATTTGGAATACTTAAAAAAAACAGCAAATCTGGATGTGTAATCAAACAAGATGTATCGAGAAGGTCCAAAACAATCGATACCTCTTCGACCTTTGCAGCTTCGAACCATTGCAGGAGCAAAACTTTATCTCCAGTGACTGCTACTCCGACCTTGGTCGCATGACCCACACATGAGCAACTTGGCAGCTTCTTCTCCAGCATCCAACCCACTAGTAGACACAATTTTAAACTCTTTTGAGGTAAAATTTCATTAGATTGAAGTATTTCAGAATTTTTCCAAACACTTGAAAACTTTTATTTGGTAGATTTGGATTACTTTTTGATCTATTTGAATAACCTTTTAGCAAGAACACAAATCTATTTTTATCAGTTTTAGGTGTTAAACTCTGTTTAGATCCTTTCAAATTCAATTAAGGTGCTGTAAATTATTTTATAACTCTTGAAAATTCTTTGTTTGTAATTCTGGACTAATTCAAAATGTTCAAATTACTTTGAGCAAGAAAAGTCTTTCTAAAAGCCCCTTTCAATTTCAATCAGGGTGTTTCAACTAAGTTTTAACCATATAATCTTGTTCTTTTGTTTAGCAACTTTTTTGAGTAACTTAGATTAAAAGTGCTGATTTGTTGTGTGTTTAGATGCTATGTGCCTTAATAATGCTATATTCAGTATTTATAGTTTATGCATTTGTTACCCTTATACAATTGTGGTACTATGTATTATAATATATAAGCATATTGAGATCCTGTGACGTGGTTAGGGGAAGTGTGTTGCTATTTTATTTGCTTGGGTATAGAGCATGTGTTATGTACTAATGACACATGGAATCGATATGTGCTGGGAGTGTGTATCATGGTTGACCTAAATCTTTGTCATTATGATATAGGTTCTTGTTATAAAATTGAGGAGCACAACGAGAATATGAACATAAAAAAAATATAGTATAGCAAAAATAAATTAAATTAAATAATTAAAAAAAATTAAAAATTATGTAAATAGGAAAATATGGAAATGAGAATATGAAGTGAATTTTCTCACCAATGTGTGTCTTTTCAAGATTCATCAAATGCCACTATTTATAGGCCAATTGGCAAGTAAGAGATAAATTGCATGAACACTAATAACGTGTAATATTGAGACACATGGACAACATATGGGGTAATAGGAGTATGACACATGACCTTTGAACACAAAGCATGAGCATTTATATCACTTAATTCATAATATTTATAATATTTCTCTTTAGATGCTCATATTGTATATATATATATATATATATATATATATATATATATATATACACACATGTGTGTGTATAATATGCCTCGTTAAAACTTTAATAGAAAAAACCCAACGAAAAAAATCCTAGTGAATGGAAAAGAGTACATATTTCATATAATCTAACACTTCTAGAAGAATACAATATATTTGCTCCCCTTCATGGAAACATCACTTTTGATCTTTGAGTCGCTAAATTTTAATATTGTGCACCAATTTTTCAAAGGTTGCGATAGGTAATGTATTTGTAAATAAGTATGTCAAGTTATCATTTGAATAAATTTTTTGTACGATGGTGTTGTCATTTTCTTCAAGATCATGAGTATAGAAAAATTTTGGTAAAATGTGTTTTGTTCTATCTTCTTTAATATATCTTCCTTTGATTTTAGCTGTACATGTTATGTTGTCTTCATATATTATCTTTGAAAGATCTTTGTTAGAAAACAAGCCACATATTCCATGAATGTGCTAAGTCATCGCTCTTAGCCACAAACATTCCCGACTAGCCTCGTGAATTACAATTATTTCATCATGATTTGAGGAAGTAACTGTTATGGTCTGTTTCACTGATCACGATGAAATAGCAGTTTCTCCACATGTGAACAAACAACCTATTTGAGATCTTGTTTGTGTGGATCAAATAAATATCCAGAATCTGCATAACCAACTAGATCAAAATTTGATTTATTTAAATACAACAAACTCATGTCGATCGTTCCTCGAAGATAATGGAGTATATGCTTAATTCCACTGCAATGTCTTTTTGTTAGAAAAGTGTTAGAGCATGCATAAAACAGAAGCTAACAGAATCATTAAGTACTCTAATTATATTTAATTTGAGTCATAAGAATGTTAAAACACAAGTTTCAAACAAATGGGATTTAGAATTTACAACCTTTGTAGAATTCCTCTTGTTTCCTGCAATCTCCACGAATTTGACTTTAAAAACTTGAGTAGACCACCAAGAGAATCTTCTCTATCATTCTCAGCCTTGGATTTGAGTGGTGGAATTCTAAATTGAGAGAAAATTGGAGATAGTTTAGAGATGGTTTGAGAGCAACTAAAAAATAGCAGAATTTTCACCAAAATTCTGAATCCATCCCCCTCAATCTCTAAAAAATGAAGCTTTTTAATCACTTCATTCATGCAAACACTCAGTCGTTCAACAACTTACACATCAAAATTGTACTAGTTAAGCGGCCTAGGTGTTTAATAAGGGAAAAATC
>NW_028325510.1:0-30000 GCF_027475165.1 Benincasa hispida
AAGTTCCTTGGTCTTCTCGGGCTCCTCTTTTGAACCCTAAATTCTAGATTCAATTTAAAGCTCAAACTACTCATAGTTCTAGGCTTTATCTCGAGTTACTTTCTTCTACAAATATGCTATAAAATGTCTCAGGAAGCTTACCTCAAAATATTAGTTCATAACTTCCCGTGGTTTGGCCGGAAACATCAAAACATCAAGACTGGCCCAACTTACCTCACAGCTCGACCCCTCTGTCTTTTCCTAATTCTCCAGCCCGATTCCTTGGAGCTTCTTCTTCGACAGCCTACCATGAAAACTAGATTCTCATAGCTTTGAGATGGATTTGGAATCACTCCAAAGTACGAGTATTCTGGGAGAACTCCTCATCCCAAGTTGATACTACTTTCTGACCTTTCTGTCCGACAACATCTCCCCTCTTGGAATCTCTTGATCAACGCATGGTCTTACCATCAATACATAGCCTCTTCCTAAAACACTCTTCTTTATGTCCTTTGAAGATGATTGAGTTCTTATCTGAAGTCCTTAGCCCTATTTATAGGCGTCCAAAGGCTCTCCAAGGTCGACACCTCTTCCTCCATGTGTTACTCTTAAAGATTGCCAACCTTCAGCCCTTTCCACCTCTTGCTTGAGGTGTCTACCAACGCAAGGTTTGATCCATGCAAGTGCTGGATATCTGTCATTTACATTGCCAATGCATGAGACCAAATTTGCATGTCTCCTCAAGCCTCCACCTCAAATCATTAAGTTTGAAGGTTTCTTCTCAACGAGCCACATGTTAGGATGACGTCTTTCTTATGAGCTCCGCCTTCTTATGCGTTCATTCCCTTCAATATGCGTTCACTAGGGTGATTTTCAATGCATACAACTAGCCTAAGGTATCAACGCATAGTGTACTTAGAATGCATAGTAGGTCCTCAACGCATAGTATGATTCCAACGGATAGCAACTCTTAGTTTCCCTTAATTTCCAACATAGCACCATCGCAACCCTTAACCATCGCAAGAGCCAACACCATGCGTCCAACCTAGTCTATCGCATGGCCTATGTCCAACACATCCCTCGTGCAAGTCATCACCAACCTCCAATGCATCGCAAGGTCACACGGCTCCAACGCATTGGCTAGCATCAAGCATGGCTCACATGGGTCGCATGGCATGGGCGCTTGGCCGGCAGCTTGGCATCGACGCATCGCTCGGCAGGGCTTGCTCGTCCGCTTGATGCATGGGCTCTTGGCACACGTATGGGCGCTCGACGCATGGGTTGTGCACTGTACATGGGCGCTCGACGCATGCCGCATGCCTTGCTCGTGTCCTCGCCTACCCCGTTCACCCTCACATGCCTCCGTGCCACCCCAATGCATCACTTGCGATTGCCTTCCTTCAACCGCATACCACCCTCCAACACATTCCTTCAATTTTCTTCTTTCACCCACGCATACCACCACCAACACATCCATAACAATTCTTCCAACGCATCCATTGAGTCTAATGTGTTGGTCTAACCTCCAAGGTATGCGTCACTCCACTTCCAATTCTCCCTTTACCCAAATAATCTCTCCAAGATCTTATGGCCAATGCATAGCAATGCCTAGTCCAACACTTGGTCAATTTTCGTCAATTTAAGCTTAATTCAAAGCTACTCAAGGAAAAATCTATCCAACACTTAGAAATTTCCTTCACTTCAACATAGGATTTAACTTTCACCTAGTTAATTTTCTTAACCACCTACTTAAGTAGAGACAATGGAAATCTGGGTTTCACAACATCTGGGTCAAATTATCGTTTTATCTTTGTAGTTACATCTAACTCCTTAAGTATCATTATCCCTCTAATGAATAAAATTCATAGTCCAACTATGATTGAACCTCTTTGGGGCCAGGAGCAAATCCCGGAATCAACCATTAAAGGAGCAATTTATCTTCTTACTCTAACATTAGGAAATGAGTGAATTCCTTCTTGTGTAGCTGTGTTTTCAGCTCCCCAATCAGACAAATCCTTAAAATAGTAGACATATTGAGTTGACGAAACTGATCACTCTCACCCATGCATATCAAATGATCACTCTCATAGGAAGAAGTTCACACCTATGGTCATTCTAGTGAAAAGTGAGTCTCTTCTAGTAACAGTATTATGAAAATAGACTCAACATTTCGTAGTCCGGTTTTATACAAACACTTTGTATAGGATACCCCGCTCACATGTCTCCAATAAAGATCAAATCATTTGTAACACTTTACAAAAATTATAATATTTACAAAATGGGTCATATTAGTAGTGTTACCATGATAAGACGCCCAACCTTATCCATATACTACAAACCATTTAGATTATCACTTAAACATGATCAAACTGTATGTCTCTATATACATGTTTAAGTTATATCAGATAATTTTGGATCTTAGTTTAATAGATTATTGCATAAGTTACATAAAATTAATCAACTATTGATTCAACTAACATATAACTAAGAGATTTTAGGACATACATCCTAATAAATATTTCGTCACTAATTGTTATTTAAAGGAAAATTTAATTGAAATTGTAAATGGATGCTTATTCAGGTTCAAATTATAGATCGATCGCAATAATTGAAAGTTTAAACTATAATTGATATAAATTACTGACCAGTTAGAAATGGAAGAAATTGGAAGTTTTCATGCTCAAGTTTTGAAAAGTGATGAATTTGAAAGTTTTAAGTAAAATTGGTCAAAAAATATTTCTCTCTTTTCTTAACATTTTTTAAAAGAGGGACACCTGTCTCCTTTTAAATATAATAACTTTAATTATATGTCACTGCACGTTTTTTTCTTACTAGTTTTTATTAAAACAGTTCCACTCACTAATTTCTCTTTTTTTAAAAAAAAAAAAAAAAAAAAACTTTTTCCAATTACATCGAATTATATATGTTTTTTTAGTCAAATTAAAAATCTAATCATTCAACTATGAAATTTATATTTATTTAATTTTGAAAAATTTAAAAGTATTTAATAGGTCCAAAAATTTCAATTTTACAACTAATAGATCTAAACTATCGATTTTGTATCTAATAGATTTTTTATTATATTATTTTAAATTTTATCTTTAATAAAACCTTCTAACTTTATATTTGGTAGGATACATAAATTTTAAGAAATTTAAAGATTTATGGACTAAATTTGTAATATAAAAATTCAGGACTAAATAAATACACTTTAAAATTATGAAATTTTTTTTTATACCCATGAGTATCTGAACCAGCTTATGTGTACATCTCAACTAATCTCACGGAACAACTTGCTTGATCCTACAACATTTATATGTCAAGAAAATCTAAAATTTTGAAACTAAATTAAGACTAAATTTGTAAGTAAACCTTTTGTTTTACCAATTTAATTTAGAAGGTATTTGACGAATCTTAATTCCCTTTTAAGTCACAAAATTACTAGTTCCCTTATGCAATATCTATGCTTTTTTCTACGACAAAAATTTCTACTTGTCCCATGATTTTTTTTTTTTTTTTTTTTAAAAAAAAAAACTTTTTTACTAATTTTTTTTTTTAAAAAAAAACTTTAGATGTGATGCAAACTTTTTCATCTCTTGTCGTTTAATAAGGATTAAAGGATTAGGTTGAATAATGCATTTTCTTCTTTAAACAGTGAACTGTTTTGATTTAACAATAATGGAATTAAGATTATGTCATGTCAATTACAAGTTTTTTTTTTTTTTTTACATGTTTAATATGTATATATATATATTGGGATTGATGCTTTATCTTTAATAACGACACTTTTGTAAGAGTTGAAGCATTATTTTATCTATTCCTACAAATCAAAAGAAAATATACATTATTAAAATGATTGTTTTCAAATATAGAAAAATAAACTAAAACATATATAAAATATGATAAAATTTTAGAATTATCAATGATAGATGTTGATAAACTTCTATCCATATCTATCAGTAATATTGGTAGACATTGATAGAAGTCTATCAGTGTCTATCATTGATAATTCGAAAAATTTGTTATATCTTGGAAATATTTTCAAACAGTTTTACCATTTGAAATAATTTTCTCTATTAAAAAGTCATTCTTGCCTTAGTAATAGATTAAGCTCTCTTTAGTGATATTATAGGACCTTTTTTAAGTTAAATTACCAATTTAGTTCATGAATTTTATGACAGTATCTATTTAACTCTACAAAAAATATTTAATAAGTATTTTAATTTTTAATTTTTTTTTATCAATTATTGAATTTTTAATTTTGTGTTTAATAGGTCAATGACCTATTCCTAACCTATCCTACATTTTTTAAAATTCATGGACCAATTGGATAAAAATTTAAAAGTTTTAGAGTCTTATTAAATATAAAAATACAAATTTATATCTAGAAGACGAGTTTCTTTTTAAAATTTTTATCATATACCTATGTGACATAAAATGAAATTTTCAATAACTTATAATTAAAAAATTTTAAGGTTTAGAAATCTAATTATCACACAAAGTTAACAGTTTAAAAATCTATAGTTATATACTTCTTTTAAAAAACACTTCTAAATACATAGACTTAAAAAGTCAATGACTAAACTTTAATTTAAACTTTATTTAAAAAATTGGAAAATATATTTGGTAATTTTTTATAATTATTATTTTAAATTTAAGTGCTACTTTTAGAAAAACCATTTTTTTAGAATAATATTCAATTTTTATGGTAACAATAAGTGTTCACTTATGTTTGTGGAAAAGTGACAACTAACTTTTTCTTTTATCATGACGAGATGGATCAAGAGTAATTAGATTGTACATAGTATTAAATTTTTGTTGATACGTCGATATTTTCATCGATATTTTTACGTTTTTATAGTTTGACATCGATACGAGGGGTGGATCAATATTTTCATTAAATGATTTAAAAATTATAAAATATTTTACTAATTTAGATTTTTTTTAACATTTTGCTTTTATAATTTTCATCACATTTTATTGATATATCCATCGATTTTTTCTTAAAATTAAGACTTCTATATTTTCATCAATATTGACATTTTAAATATTGGATTATATCTATGCATTTGGAGGTTTAAATTTTAATACACTCTCACACATATTATACTAAATATAGTTCTTTTTTTAAAAAAAAGAATAAAATAAATCAGTGGTTATAGAATTTTGTTGGGGTGAATTTGGATTTGAGGAAATAAACAAAAAATAAGGAAAAGATAAATGAAGATAAATACAAGATAAAGTGAACTTAATTCAAAATAAGTCCAAGTGTCAGCTAATGAATTATCTTATCATATCTAATCCCAACTTATTAGAATTAGGAAAGATCCATCTCATCCTTATCATAAAAAGAAAATGTAAATTCTATCTCATTCTCTCTGTAAATAAATTATTATAACTTCATATGAGATAATTTAATCTGTGATCTGAAACTTAAACCTCTTACTACTTCGTTACTCTATTATTCTGATCTTTGACTTTGGCATTGGAGCTATTTTCTTCTCTCAAATTACAAATTTACTATTGTTATCACGTGAAGTTCATATACATTTTTTTTCTATCTAAAATTTGATATCAACAAATTTATACGAATGGTTTATGTTTTAAAATAAAAACGAGAATTAACATGTATCAACTCTATCAACGTAGAAAAAAATTAACAAAAAAAAAATTAGAAACAAATAATTGAAAATTTTTGGATAATTGATAAGTTAAAAATAAAAATCACCTAATTTGAGACGTATCTAGAGAGGGATGTTACTTTCAAGATAAAATTTAAAAATATATAAAAAAAAAATTAAAGAACTTACGTCGTTTGATCATTTGATTTTTGAAATTGTAGTCTAATTTTTTATTTATATTTTTCTTAAATAAAAAAGAATTGAATTTTTAGTCAAATTCTAAAAATAAATATTTTAAAACTATTTTTTTAATTTTTAAAATTTGACTTTATTTTTTAAAACACCGATAAAAAAAAGGAGATAAAGAAAGTAATTTAGAAGTGGGAGAAATATATATAGGCTTAATTTAAAAAAATTAAAGAAAAAATCAAATGGCGAAAATTTAATCGTTTATCATTTATATAATTCGAAAAGGTTAAAACATAATAAAATGTCACAAACTCAAATCAGCTTTCAAATCATACAAAGAGCTCCAATTTCCCATTTTCCCTTCAAATGAATATGAACAAATCTTCAATAACTTCATATATCAATAATAAGTCATTTTCTATAAATATTCTCTTAACCCTTTTTCATTTAATTGTGGACAGAAAATTGAAACTTATTCCTCTATTGTTACATCATCCTCAAAATTATTTTATTTTTTCAAGGTGCATAATAACTTCTCTATAACATGTGTTCCCAACTTTGTAAGGTGGAGAGAAAAGAATTTCAAGTGAATATTAGCAATAATATGATATATATATATATATATATGTCATATCCATTTAAAGAGAAAAGAGATTTATTGAGAAAACCCTCTAGGCCTCAAATATGTAAAGTAGAATTAATAGAGCATATCTAAAGTTGTTAAAAAAAAGTTCAAGTGTGTGAAGATTCATAGTTGACAAGATTTGACGGTCACATTCAAATAGATTTGGAGAATAGCATGTGACACGTTATTACAAACAAACAGATTTGAATAATAGTATTTGACACGTCAGTATATATATAATTGAAATCGAATTCATTACATTTTAGTTAGTAGATTTGACCAGCTCATCTTGATGCATTACATATTTGATCTCCATTTTAGGGGCTATAGATAGAGATTTATTATTTTTAATTTAGTCATTTTTATTTAAAATGTTTTAATTTATTACTCCCTAGTGTACTAATCTATATAAATTTAGTTTCTCATTTTTAATGAATCTAATAATGTGAATTTATACAAATATAAAAGAGAAAAAAAAGGTCATCTAAAAAAAGAAAACTCGAATTTTCTTCTAATATGTTGAAAATTTAGAGAAGGAAAACTCATATATTTATCATCAACCAATTTTAACCTTCATTAGTAGTAAGAGACTACTAAAAAATATTAAATAAGCACAAGGGATTCAATAGAAAAATTTTAGAACAGGATTAACAATAACAAAGACTAAATTGAAAAGGCACCCAAACATTATATATATACTAAAACTAAAACACTAAATAACCACAAACTTGATTTTCAAAATTACTTGTTAAATGAATATTATATTGACTACATTATTAATGAGTTAGTTTTCCAAACAAAATACCATAAATAAACCATTAAACGAATGAGTCGTAACGTATTTGTAATTAACATAATATAGAATATACTTATTTTTATTAAATGGTAGGTTGTATTAAAAAAAAAAAATCATACATCATAAAAACATAGTAATATTGGCAAGAACAAATTGAAAAAAAAAAAAAAGAAAGAAAGAAAAGGGAGAAAAGAATAGGAAAAAAAAAGATAATGGGTCCTTAAAAGAGAGTCAAGCAAAGGACAATACATATCCTATCCAATCTTAAAACTTTGTTCTAAAAAACTATCATAATGTCTATAGATATTATATGTGTACACTCATTACTAACCATCTCTTTTTGTTGGTAGCACAACAATTAATAGATTGGGCATATATGGTTTAGAAGCCCTTCAATGTTCCTCTCACCACATTATTCTCCCACTTGTTTCCATATCTTTGCTTCAACATGACATATTAAGGATTTTAGCTAGTTGGAATGCACTATATGTTCCTATATGTCATGTAAGTATATGCAACATATATATATATATAAGCTTTATTTACCTTTATCAATAATTTTTTTTCCTTGAGATGGGAAATTTAAATTCCCTTGAAAATGCCTTGCTAATACTCTACTTGATTTAATGGTTCTAGTTTTTATTATGGTAAGAAAATATTATAAAAATTATCCATTCTAGATTTAAGAGATCTAACTCGATCAATCTAAATTATGTCGTAATATTATCTGTCATCTTCGTAATTGGGTTAGTCCAAGTCAATCTGATCTTAAAAATTATAGTCGTAAGCTAAAGCATTGTTTTGGTGTTGGATTGAATTGACCCTTTTAATAGGTAAATCTATGGTCCAATCCTTGAACTAAGCTTATTGAATCAAAGATTAGACCAAATTTGGATGGTATTTGGGTTGGCCATTGAATTAGCTCATTGAATACTAATTATTAATATGGCTTGTACATGTTCAAGACATTTGTAAGAGTAAATATGGAAGAATATGATGGAGGTAGGTCCCTCCTCAAATATCACTGGCCATATTTCGCTATATAATGATCGTATTTCAAAGTCATGCTCACAATTTGGCCATTTACAGTAATTAAGAGTTATTAAAATATATTGAGTTTTATTTATTATTTTATTTTATTTTAAAATGTTAGGTGTTCTTATTGCTTTTACTTTATAAAAATTATTAGTATTATAAAGTTTATTTAGTATTTCTATTTTTATAGACTTTGTATTAACTTTTAACATTTTTCAAAATTTTTGATTAACTAAAAACTATGATGTTTAAATTATAAAAGGTGTTTAAAAAGAGATATTTAAAAGTTTATTTTTTTAAAAAATAAAAATAGTGTATAATAAATTATATTTACACAAAGATATTTAGGTTGATTTGGTGATAAGTTTAGGATAATTGCAATATATACCACTTTTAGGACTAATAATTAAGTGTATAGCAAAATTTTAAAAGAAAATAGAAAATGTAGCCTTTATCATTAATAGCCTCTATCACTTATCATTAATAAACTATAATTGACCGACTATGAGAGTTGGATTTAAATTTTGTTATATCTGCAAATTCTTTTGCATTGTATATCTGTTAATACTTTATGTCTACTTGCTATATTAGCAATTGCTTGATAAGTTTATGGGCTATCACACCCTTCCCCAGATTACCTTCTTGCTTCGAGAAGAGATGTGAAGATTGTTGGCATTAGTTTCCTAAATCTCTCTTGTATTCTCGTAGCTTATAAACGTCGTACAAACAAATTGTTATTTTATGAGCATATACTCAATCCAATCAACAAAGATCCTAGGTTATTTATGTAATTTAAACAGGTACGTAGAGACATTCGGGTGCATCATGTTTAAATGATAATTTATATGGTCTATAGTAGATGGATAAGGTTGGGTACCTTATCATAGTGACATTATGGATACGACCCGCTTTAGATGTTATAAGTGTTATAAAGTGCTAGAAATGATCTAATCCAGATCATTCATGTGGAGACATGTGGCGAGGGTATCCTATAAAAAGAGTTTGTATAAGACCGGACCACGAAATGACTAATCTCATTATATAACACCGTTAATAGTAGAGACTTACATTTTACCAGGGTGACCATAGGTGACATGGCCTGAATCCTGAGTGAGTTGTGATCTCCTGCCTATGAAAGCAGTCATTTGATTTGCATAGTTGAGAATGGTCAGATTGCCGACTCAATATGCCTACCATTTTGGGGATTCGTCTGATTGCGGAGTTGGGAACATAGCTACACAAGACGATTCACTCATTCCCTGATGTCGTGGTTGTTGGGAATGTCCTAGAATTCGCAGTTCATAAATTTTATGTTAAACATTCTATTTATCAATAAAATATTATTGAGTATCTTATTCAATAAAGTTGTTGATTTTTCATTCTATTATGAAAATCCAATAAACATATCCATGCCTATAGTATGAATACTTTAACTTTATGTGGTGACATAAACAGGATCAAGTTAATCGTATATAGCCTAAATGGTTTATAAGTATATGGATGAAATTGGGTATCTCTTCCTGGTAACACTATTGGATGCGACCCATTTTGTATAGGTAATACAAATGAGGTGATCCACAGATCATTCATGTAGAGACATGTGAGTAGGGCATCCTATGCAATGAGTTTGCATATAGACTAGACCATGAAATAGCCACTTTTCTTTATAACGACCGTTTACTGTTAAAACTGACTATTTCATACGAAAGTAGCCTATGATAACTCGATCTTAATCCTGGGCGAGCTTTAACTCCTGTTTATTCGGGATTATCCTTTGATCTGCATGGGTGAGAGTAGTCTAACACCACTGCTCAATAAGCCTTCTATTTTGGGGATAAGACCGGATGGATAGCTGGGGACATAGCTCTGCAAGATGGAATTCACTCCTACCCATTTTAGGGTTAGCAAATAGGTTGTTCTCTTAAGTGCTGATTCAATGTCTTGAACAATCGGGGCCCCGCCTTCTCATGACAGAGAAGGACATGATTCATAAGCAGTATTATGAATCAAATTGTTCATTAGAGGGTTGGTAGGAAGAACAAGATGTATTTACAGGGGTAAAACGGTAATTTTGACCCAGCTGTAATTATGAACGACCTGTGAAGGATTTACAGGAAATCGAATCCAAGGATTTCCATGAGCAGTGGAATAGATCATTCCAAATTACAATCATGTATGAACATTACAAATTACAGTCGTAAACAAAACATACAGTTATGCAATCAATATAGAAATTACACCATGAAAGTACAAATGAATAAGGAAAAAGTTATAAACATATGTAGACTCGTCTTCACGCTCCTTGCTCACGAACACTCGAACACAGCAACCTCGAATGCTCGAACAACACGACCGCTCCGCAGCACGAACACCGTGCACTGAAACTCCACGATTGCCTTGATCACGAATACTCCAACAGCACGAACGACCTCCACAGAACCTCGATGGCGTCGAGTTGAATATGACACCACCAAGAAGGCTATCTTGGTATTCTCGGTTTGACACGATTGTTTACTAAAACAAGTTGTCGCTTAGTAAATCTGTATTTACTTGATAAGCTTCGTGAGATTCTTTTTCGAGAGAGAAAAATCTCCAAAAAAAATTTAAAAAAAATTTACTAAAATTAGGAAAACTAATTTTCTTTTATCTCACGGTTACCATGAACCACCAATAACCTCCCACTCAATTGTTTATTATAGAAAAATATTTAATTATTCAATAATTAATCTTATTATAAATATAAATGATAACTGACTTATCATACTATATTTATAATCTATAGTTTTAATATTTCATCTCATAAAACATATAAACCATAGTTATTTTTCTATTCCATGGTACTTAATGTAAATCTCATTTACATCAATCCTCTACTAGATGTATTTCATGCATCATACCGATTATATCATATATAATCAAATTACCTCTTGTCAATCTGAACAT
This sequence comes from Benincasa hispida, assembly GCF_027475165.1. NCBI lineage: Eukaryota > Viridiplantae > Streptophyta > Magnoliopsida > Cucurbitales > Cucurbitaceae > Benincasa > Benincasa hispida. The sequence goes on from NW_028325510.1 coordinate 11,189, forward strand.
TTCAAATCAACACCAAGAACTGATCCTCAATTGAATCCATTGAGCTACCAAGGGGACCTTATGGACCTATAGCTCGAAGCTGCAACAATACGAGAATAACTAACTCAACTCTTTAGTCACGGGATCTACCATCCGTTAACTGCCAGGCACTCCACCAAAGATCGACAGCTGAGCTCTTCTTACCACAGATATATTATGTGTACATCTTAACCAATCAGAAGTGCGACAACCCTTCACAGATTGCTCGTAAGTAAAGTTGGACCAATAACCGTTATGCCCCTATAGTTACATCTAACTTCTTAAGTACCACTAATCCCTCTAATGAACATAAGTCATAGTCCTACTATGACTAAGTCCTCTCTTCCAAAGAAAGTTGTGGCCACTATGTTCAAGCTCCGGAATCAACCCTTAAGGGAGCAATCTTTCTACTTATCTCTACTTTGGGAAAGGAGTGAATTCCATCTTGTGGATTGAGTTCCCAGCTCCCAGATCAGACAAGTCTCTAAAAAAGGTAGGCACATTGAGTTGGCAATCTGGCCACTCTAACCCATACTAATCAAAGGACCACCCTCAAAGGCAGGAGTTCCCAAAATACTCAGGATTGAGGTCATGTCATCTATGGTTGTTTAGGTGAGATATAAGTCTCTAGTATCAACGACATTATATATAGAGTCTAGTCATCTCGTGGTCCAGGTCTTATACAAACTCTTTGTATAAGATACCCTCGCTCGCATGTCTCCACATGAATGGTCAAGATATACCATCTGTAGTAGTTTACAACACTTGCAAACCTCTACAAAGCGAACCGTATCCGTAGTGTCATTAGGATCAGGTATCCCACCTTAATCCTTATACTACAGACCTATTTAAGTTATCACTTAAGGCATGATCCACTTGTATATCACATATACATGCTTAAGTTCACATAAGACAACCAAGGAGTTTTGTTTATTGGATATGAGTAAATGCCAGAATTAAATAACACTTATTTTATTTATTAAACAATGTGTATCTTTACAAAACAACGAGATTCTGGGAGAATTAGGACACAAATCCCAACATACAGAGCATATACGATAGACTCTTTTTGTCTATGCGATAGGAAGACTAATCTATGCGATAGTCTATGCGACTGGAGGTTTTTGTTATGCAATAGCCTAAACGATCAAGAAGCTTGCTATGCGATAGTGCTTCTTCTTCGAACATCTTCCTCCTCCAAACTCCTCTTAACCAAAATAGTCAGAGCCCACCACTCATAAGTTCTCACCCCGAGCATACCAAGGAATTTGAGTGGTAGTGTTCTTTTCCCATTTGGTTCATGATTTACTTGAATAAGGTCTTCAAGATCTTGTTACTACTTTTTCGAGGAGTTCATGACCGTTCGAGAGATACGAGAAGTGTTCTTCAAAGGTGATTTCCCTTGAACTATGTATCTTATTTGTAAAGCATGCTGTAATTTACTTAGTTTGCATAATTTGTTTGTTTTACTGTAAATTTATGTTTCAATCAAAATGGAATTTGGACGATTTGCTTCCGCACAAGGATCTCTTCATGTCGACATTCTCTTCATATACACCAAAAGAAACATATAAGGGAAGTTCCTCGTAGTTATGAAAATAAGCTTTCAAGGAGAAAACAAGGTATGTTTTCTATACATAGTACTATATATTCGAAAATAAATCAGAGCAAATTTTATAAGTGAATGAACAAGACAATTGGTACAATATATCATCTCATATATTGAATAATATTTGCGATGTGTATTTATGTTTGCCAGTATATCTGTAAAAACACCAAAAAATAAATCATGATATATGCGATGTATATTTACATCTTCTAGTATACTACTAATATTTTCGACATATACTTTAGATCTCAATGAAGAAAAGATTGATTTTCAACTAGGAATATGGAAGAAAATAAATGAAATCTTTTAAAATAAAGGAAATGTGAAATTGAGATATCCTGTATTAAATGAATATAAATCGAAATTAATAAATAACAAAATCAAAGTCAAAATTAAAAAAATGATATCACTAAAGAAATAATTAAATATTTTAAAATTTTGTTGATGAGAGATAATGTAATTAATGATATTTCAAAATAGAAAAACAAAATCCTTAAATATTTAATAGTGATTCCAGAAATGATATATTTTTGTATTTTAAAATATTAAAATATTAAAAGATGAGAGAGAAATTTATTAAAAAGTTAAAATGCCACATAATATTGTTAGAATCTAATTAAGAAATATTACTAAGGTTTAGGACATTTGTGAAATATTAGTTATTTAGTAGGCTAATTTCTTAAATCTTTCTAAGTTTATTTCATTTGCCCAATGAGTCAATCTAAATATAACTCAAACGAACGGTTCATGGGTTACTCACCATTTAAAAAAGGTTGTTTTCAAATACAGAAAAATGAGTTAACTAATTTACATATATAGCAAAATGTGATAGGCAGTGATAGACACTAATAGATATCTACAATTTAGACATATATCACTGTCACTAATAGACATCTATCAGACATCTATTAGTGTCTATCATTGTCTATCACTAATAAATAGTGACATTTTGCTATATTTGAAAATAGAGTTGACAAGACAAATAACAAATTTTAAGGTTTCATATAGAAAATTAGTAAAAAGTTTTCAAAATCATTAAAATAACAAAACAATTTTTAAAATGAAAAATACTAATTAACAAATATCCAAACTACCCTTACATATTAAAATTGATAAAACCAAATATCACAAACTAAAAATAAATCTAGAAAAGCACAAACTAACCTCTTGCTCGATAGTCGCTAAAATTCCCACCAAAGTCCAAAACAATCCTTAATTTAATTAAAGTCAACCATATCCCAGAAAACTAAAACTTTAACAAAAACCCATAAAACAACTTCAATACTCACCTAAATACTGCTAGTCGATTCTTCTTACAACCACACGATGGTAGTAACGATGGTATCTGGTAATCATAGGCGAAAAAGATATCTAAGAAAGACCAAGGAGAGAGTGAATAATGAGAGAGGAAGATCCACGACAGTTATCGATGCTACCTTCTGATGGAACTCGAGACATACGCAGCGGAATAAGGACCTAATTACACTCTAATTGCTTTTAACTTAAAGGAAAAAATGCATGCAATTGAAGGAAAAACAGTAAATAAAATTACCTTTGTAGCTCTCGAAAACCGCTTTTCCTCGCTGAATCTCGACCCAAACACGAAATGACCACCACTAGAGTTGACCTACTATCCTCTGGACTCAGAACCGAGTTGTGGGACCCGGTGGATGAAGAAAACCGAGAGAGAGAAAGAGATGGGAAAAAGAAAATGAAATTTTAGTTTTGGGTTTTCCTTTTTTCAGCCCAATTTTGAAAAACTAAATTTGACAAAATTGACAAAAATTTTCAACCAAATTGAAAAGCCCAATTTATAGAAAAAAAGCCATGCAACAATTACATGAACCAAATCTATAAAAAACCAACACCTTTAACCCACTATTTTAGTGGGCTTAATATTTTCACTATAAGCCAACACTTAGCCCACTATTTTGTTAGTGGAATTATCTAACAAAAGTTTGGATTTTCCCACTAACTTTAGTCAAAGGGCAAAATAGTCATTTGGTCAAAGTCAAACTTTGACCAAAAGTCAACATTTTGACTTTTTATCATTTTTTCGTGTTGACTAATTTTGACCTCCCGAGCATGAATCCGCATTCATTTTCTCGAAATTTAAATCACATTTGAATATAAGGTCGGTCAAAGTTTGACTTTTCAAGGTCAAAAGTCAACTCTTTGACTTTTTACATCTTTGACCATTTCCATTATTTCCGAGCTTTCGAATATGAACGTATTCATATTCTTGATATTTAAATCACATTTAAATATTAAAGTTGTATCTCTAAACTGAAAAATCCGACCATTATATCACAAATATTTGTCGGTTTCTCTCTCTTCACCTAATTCAAACAATTCGAATTATTCTATCATACTGTTCTAAGTTTATTCCATATGAGCTAGTAGGGGAACCTAATGGACCTATAGATCATGGGATCCAACGATCCAAGATTAGCTGGCTAAACTCTTTAGACGGAGCTAATCAACGTTCGTTAACTAACGAGTCATTCCACTATAGTCCCGTAGTTGCACTCCCCTCACTATAGATATATTTGTGTCCATTTGATATAACCATGATTAATAACCTAATCCTTCACAGGTTGTTCGTAATTTCGACTAGGTCATAAAAACCGTTTTACCCCCGAGACTACATCTTATTTCTTAAGTTCCATTGATCCTCTAATGAACAATTGGTTTAAAGTCCAACCTATAAACCGAACCCCTCTTGGGCCAAGGAGAGGATGGGGCCACTTGTTCAAGACTTGGATTTAGTACTAAAGGGAACAACCTATCTATTATCCCTATAACGGGTAGGAGTGAATTCCGTCTTGCACCTTATGTTCCCAGCTATCCACTCGATCTTACCCCTGAAATGGGAGGCTTATTAGACCAGCGATGATGAGCTGCCCACACCTATGCAGATCTAAGGATAATTCCGAGTGAACAGGAGTTCATAGTTAGCTCAGGATTAAGATTAAGTTACCTAGGTCATCAATTAACGAAATAGTCAGTTTTATACATAAAACGACATTTAGAACGTAAAATGTGACTATTTCATGGTTCAGTCTTATGTAAACTCATTGCATAGGATACTCCCACTCATATATCTCTATATGAACGATTCAGGATCACATCGTTTGTACTAACTACAAAGTGGGCCGCATCCATAGTGTCCTCAGAACAAGGCGCCAACCTTATTCATATACTATATACCATTTTGGCTATATATTTGAACTTGATCCACCTTTATGTCACTATATAAAGTTCAAACTACATTAAATAGCCCCAGGACCTTAGTTTATTGGATTCAAGATTACAATTTCAATAACAACTTTATCGAAAAACAAAATAGAATATGTTTATTAATTTACAAACTACGAATTTTAGGACATAAAATCTAACACCCTCCACGATGGAGGTAGTTTCGGCACAAACGACAACATGATGCAGTAGATGGAAGCAGTCGAATGGCTCGTGGTAGATAACAATCGAACGGAATGGCACAAACGATGACGTTGCTCTTCACCCAAAGGAAGAGAAGGGGCAGTTTTGTGCGAACTATAAAAAATTTTCTTTAATGTTATTTTAACTTATGAAAACTTAATTGAATATAATTTTTTAAAGGGAATTATTTTAAATGACAAAACTGTTGGGGTTGATGCCTTAAATCTCGTAGACTCCTGTAGATTGTAATTGTATTGTACAGACATTTTATTTATTTAATAAAATATGATATGTTTTATTTGACATTTAATAGCATTAAACCCACAAACCAATAAACTAACATCCAAGGTTATCATCTGTAGCTTAAACATGCATGTAGAGACATACAAGTTTGTCATGTTTAAGTGATAACTTAAATGACCTGTAGTAAATGGATGAGGCTTTGGTGACACTACGAGTATGACCCGCTTTGTAGATGTTACAATTGTTGTAATATGCTACAAGTGATCTGATTCTAATCATTCAAGTGGAGACATGTGAGTGATGGTATTTTATACAAAGGAGTTTGTATAAGATTGGATCATGGAATGACTAGTCTTATTATGTAACGCTGTTCATAATTGAAATTTACATTTCACCAGAATAACTATAGGTGACATGACCTGAATCCTGAGTGAGTTGTGAACTTCTGCCTATGAGGACGGTTGTTTGATTTGTATGGGTGAGTGGACAGATTGCCGACTCAACAAGCCTAACATTTTGGGGATTCTTTTGATTGGGGAGCTGGGAATATAGCTACACAAGACATCATTCACTCATTTCCCAACGTCGAGATAAGTAGATAAATTGCTCTCTTAAGGGCTGATTTTGGGGCTTGAACAATGTGGCGCCACACCCTCTCTTGGCCAGAGGGATTTGATCATAGTTGGACTATGACATATTGTTCATTAGAGGAATCAGTGATACTTAAGGAGTTAGATATAACTATAGGGGGAAAATAATAACTTTGGCCTAGCTATACTTACAAGCAATTTGTGAAGGATCATTGCACTGTTGATTGGTTATATCCAGTGGACATAGAAATATATCTGTAGTGCAAAGAATGCAGCTGTCGATCCTTAGTGGAATGTCCATTAGTTAATGGATGTTGAATAATATAATTAAAGGAGTTTAATTAATTATTTAAGTACCATTGGATCTTCAAGCTATAGGTCTATGAAGTCCCCTTCTGTAGCTCAATAGGGATTAAATGAGAATCAATTTTGGATTAATTTAAATTGTTCAAATTAATTATATATAATTACTATCGTATATTTGATGTATTATAATATAAAGTTTATTTGAAAGAAAATAAATATTTGAATATGATTCAAACATTAATCATGTGAATTGGATTCATATAATTAAGTTTAGTATAAATGAGATTTGTATTAAATACCGTACATTAATGAGAGAATGAAAAACTATAGATTATATTGTATTTGATATAATATTAAATTATATGTTATATATCATATTTAATATAACATATAGTTTAATATATTTATTATATGATAAAGTGATTATCATTAATATATATTATTTGTTTTATTAAATAATTTTTTTAATTAATTTAAATTTTGAAAAAATTATTTTTGGAGGGAGTTGTAACTCCCTCTTTTTTTTACTCTCTACTACGTGAAAGTGGGGAGTGGTGCAAAGGGTTGTAACGACCATCCTCTTCTTGAGTTTTACAGAGACTTATAGAAAAACTATTTGAGAAATTAGTTCTTTATTCTTCCCCTCTTCCTCTCTCAAACTCTATCTCTCTCCTCCAAAATACCAAGATCTCACAACTCCTTGGATTCTCATCCTAGAGAATACAGAGGAAGCTTTTGTGGTGGTGGCCAAATTAGGGTTTCAAGTTCGTGACCTTTCGGAGAGGAGGAATCATACGAGAAGAATTTATCTTCAAGGGTGAGTATTTCTATTTCATTTTCTCTCTTCTCAATTTCCATTAGCATGCTGTAAATTAAATTAAATACATAATGGTTCTGTATGATTCCACGTTCTGTAAAATTGCGATTTGGGACCGATCTCCGCTTTTACTCCAAATCTTAACCGGTTCCTTCAAAAACTACTGAAAATATTCATAAATAATAGTAAAGTCTCACAATCTATCGCAGTCTGTCGTGATACAATAAAATTTTACTACTTTTTCCTATATTTGAAAATAATCATTTTTTTTAATATATATATATCTAAAAGTGAAAATTTTCTTTTTCCATCTTGAATTCCAAATATCTAGATATATTTTTAGATCTTTTATAAAATAATTATCTTCTCCAATAAACTTAAGTTTGGCTTTAAAAATTCACAATAAAAAAAAAATATAGTAAACTTTCAAAATTATGAAACTTACATTCAAAATCTCTTATTCAAAAATTTGAAAACTGAATTATTTTAATTTAATCTATTGTAAATCTATTTTATTGATATCAAACATCTATCAAACCTAAAATAAGCCAAATTTTGATTTTATCCAACCTACCACTTATTCCAAAAACAAGTAACAAAGACAAAATCCATGATTAGATTTAAATGAATGGAAAATAACTATTTAAATTTACATTACAATTTTGTTGTATGTGTAAATATAGATTAGTTAAATCCCATAGCTAATTTGAATTAATTAGGGAAGAAAAATAAGAAAGAGATTAGTTTATTTTGAATCAAATTCTTAAAGTTGTTATCAAAATTTGATTTAAATATTAAAAATAAATTCAAATTCCAAAAGAGGGTGAAAATTACGGAATTAGCTCATTTTCAATTTTGAAATCGAATATATTAGATTACAATTTAATTAATTTGGTTATTAATCAAGCTATTCAATTACACTGTATTTATATCCTAGTTATTAATCAAGTTTTTCACTTACACTATATTTATATCTCAGTTCAAACTCTATATTTACACTGTATTTAATATTCAGGGCATACGAACCAACTAAGGGCAAATAAGATATTATCAAAATGTCACCCACGTGGTTGAACATTTGCCATTAATCATATTATTTTTGGCTTTTACTATATCTTAAATCACCAATGGACCTAAAAGGATAAACTGATGGATAAAGATAAATTTAATATAATACCTAACACTATATATCCAAAGAATCCTCATTTGTCACTGTTCTATCTAATTTTCAGTTTTGCCATTTAAAATAATCAAATCCAACAAATGAGCTGATCCGGCGACAACGGGCCATTTAAGGCTGACTTACCAGGCCACGAGGGTCACAAATGCAATTATAGCAAAGTTATGTCCTAAACAGAAAACTAAAAAAGAAAAAAGGATTTGAGACTAAAATGAAAAAAGGTGTAAACTCCGGGACGGAGAAGAGTGCCCGAGGAAAATGGCGGCAAGACAGAAAGCGGTGGCGACGCTGCCGAATCTAATTAGAAGCCTTAGAAACGATCGCCGGAGGCCCGGTCTCAGCCAGCCTCTGCCGTCGTTGAGACGCGCATTTTCACTTTACGATCAGATCAATCTCATCGACAATGTTCCCGAAGATCAGCTTCGCTTTCAACGGTACAGCCCTAACTTCTCATTTTCGTCTTTTGCATCGATTTCTTTCCTCAATTTGATATCGTCGATTCTTTTATGCGGGCATTTAAGGTATACTGAGACGGGGTTCACTGTGAACGGGGTGGATTATGAGGGGAGCTTGCTATGCGTTGGGAATTTGTTGATGTCTTGGAGTCCTAAGAAATTTTCGGAAATTACGCCTGAGAGGTTTGCTTTTTGTATCTTCCTTAATTTACAATACTTCATTTACTTCCTTAGTTATTTTTGGTAATTGAAATGTTTTTTTTTGCAGCTTGTCTATCTTCCAGATTGTGCGGCCCATTCCAGGTAAAGTCTGTTGTTTTGTTTAGTAAAAGGATTGAATTATTGGACATGTTGAAATAGTTTAGATATGAATGTCCGAAGTTACCTAGATTCACGTTTCTATTGAAATGTTTTCTCTTGAGCTATTTTTCTCGAGTTTCAATTTATTGGTTCTTATATATATGTGTGTGTATATATATTTTGTGATCAATAAGGGTCATGAGTTTGATAAGGGACTTGGGAGTGAGTTAATCCATGGTGACCACCTTCTAGGATTTAATATCTAGGAGTTTCCTTGACAGCCAAATGTTGTAGGATCAGATGGGTTGTTCGTAAGATTAGTTAATGCAAGTTAGCCTCAAATACTATATATATATTTTTTTTATCTTTGGACGAGCAAGGTTCTTGGTTTGGTTTTTCTATGCCTGAAGCATGAGGGAGACTATCATTTATTTCCTTTTCTTTTAATATTTTCAACGTGTGGAGTAGGATTTGCGCCTCTGACTTATTGGTGGAGGGTATGTGTTGTGAGATATGTGCATGTTGGCTTATTTATTTCATTGAAGTATCCTACAACTATGTCTTGGTTTTTCTGTTTAAAGGTTTAAATTTTGGAGAATTTGAAGCATGTACCAAGGAATCTGATAGGCAAGTCTACCCTCCATATATTTTGATTGCTTGAGAAGAGGGAAGAGGAACAAATGAGATAGTTGCATCAGCTAGCTGATGTTGTTATATCAACTGGATCAGTTAGCCAATATTACTGTGATGCAAAATAGTTAGATGGAAGGGGTTTGTAATCTATTATAGAGATGGGAGAATGAATCCAAAATTTGTAAATTTGTTATTGAAAAAGGGAAGGAATAGCGTAATTAGAGTGGAGTGACATTATACTTCTTGAATATGTGGAAGATTTGCATTTCTCAACTATTGAATGGATTACCAAAGCCCTAAGTTCTTGCTTCTTTATTCTTTCTCTGATTCTGAGATATATCAAAATCAGTTATCTTGAGGATGACACATGTGTTGTACTTTTCTGGTAATGTGGTCGATGGCTTCCTTTCATAGGCATTCTTCTAGAATCTGACATGAGATATTACCTCACTTTGAAATTGTATGCAGAAGCTGGCCTGTAAACCAGATGTTCTGTTTATTTTTCATCACTGCCATCATCATCTTAGTGACGTGTACTGTTCATATGTTGCTCTGTGCAAGCTTTTTATTTATTTATTTATTTATTTTTTAATTTGATTTCTACTGTCAACGGATTACTTTTCTTCATTTGAAAGCTTGTTTATTTTCGTGAATGTCAGAAATTCTAATACTTGGCTGTGGAAGATATACTGAACCAGTAAATCCTGAATTGAGGCAGTTCATTCGTTCCACTGGCATGAAGTTGGAAGCTGTAGACACGGTACTTATGGTTTTAAACTACGACGTTTGTTTTATAATTGGATCTATCTTGATCTATATTATCCGATAACTAAGGCCTTGTTTGGTTAATGGTTTCGTTCTTGGATTTCTATTTTAAAAATTATGCCTATTTTCTCTCAATTTATTGCAATAATTTGCATCTTTTTTTGGGTACAATAGTTGAACTTTTAGCCAAATTCTAAAAAGATAAACAACTTTCTAAAAACTACTTTTTTTAGTTTTCAAAATTTGGCTTGGTTTTTTAAAACATTAATAAAAAGTAGATAACAAATAAAAAAATTTAGTGGTGGTGAGGAGTGTTTATGGACTTAATTTTTAAAAACAAAAAACAAAAGACAAATAGTTACCAAATGGGCCTAAGATAATTATTTTTCATACAACTGAAGACCAAGATACCGAACTATCTTACGGGTCTGTGACTAATTGGTGGGAAACAGTATATTCTTTGTATAGGATAAGAAAATAGGTGGGAAAACATCCACCAACCATAGTAGCCTAGTCAAAAGAGATTGTAGTAGGTTACTGTAATGTCTAGTTTGTGATAAGAAAAACTAATGTGTCACCGATGCCAGTAATATCCTCTTTTCCTTACAATCACTTGATCAGATGGGTTCTAAAGACTTTTTAGCTATCTAAGATATTAAAAAACCACATGGTTTGTAGCAAAGCAACTGCTGCTGGGTACTGTAATAGTGCTAGTTTCGGACTTATTGGAAATAGAGTGATTTATTTCGTAGGTGATATTAATAATGGAGTTAAGTTCAACTGTTCAAGAGCTATCTTTAGAACCCAGATTAGATTACTTTTGCTCCAAGAAAGAAACTAGTTTAATCTGTTGGCTGGTTGGAATCTCAAATGGATTCATTTTATCTAAATTTAACTAGTTTTTGACATGATGGCCAATTGGTTGGTTATCTGACTGTAGACCAAGTAGTTATCTGCGCTTGTCTTCTTGCAAGGGAATCCTCGTGTCGAAAATATGCACTCGGAAAATAGGCCTTCTCTTTTTGTACTACCTGTTTGGATAATGCCAAATACCCAAGTAGTACTTCTCGATTAACTTCAAACTTTTTTGTCGAGAGTATATGTTTAAATCAGTTGAGCAAAGTTGGCGTATTATCGCTCACTAAACTAACAAAGCCTTTGTTATTTGCAGAGAAATGCGGCATCAACATATAATATCCTAAATGAGGAAGGTAGAATTGTAGCTGCAGCACTTCTGCCTTACGGAGTTTCTTCATGACCCACCGTCCAGAGCCAGACTCGGCCATTCTTATGGATGCCTCTCCAATTGCAGGATTCTTCTATCTTTCAAATCTTACAAGTATTCCTAAGCGCTTTGATCATTACTCATTTGTAGACTGACTGCAAGTACTTAGTCACTTGGTCCTTTTTGCTGTGTAGATATACTGTTATGGTCAAAACCTGCCATCAAGAATTTTGGCAATAAGCTTTTGTTGCCAAAAGCTTTTGTTAAAATAGCAAAAGTGATTTTAACCCTACCAAAATCATTCCCAAACATAGTACAATGGAATTCATTTGAAAGAGCCATTTTCCAAGATAAAATGATCAGGAACCACTTTCTGTTAACCATCACGGTTAACTGTCATGAGTTTAATTAGTAACTTGAAGGGAATGAGTTCAATTCATGATAACCACACATAGGATTTAATATCCTACAATATTTTTTGACACCTAAATATGTTATAGGGTGAGATGAGTTGTCTATGAAATTCATTGAAGTGTGCACAAGCTTTGAAATTTGGCAATCATATCTGAAGAAGAAATTTTGCACACAACTTTCATCATCATACATCACACATCACAGAGAGAAAAGGGTGCTTTCTGTCGTGAAAGAAAGACTTCACCTATGACAGACAATTCGGGTGTAGATACTCCAAGTGCTGGCCCTAGCTTTTAAGATTTGAGATGTTTCGTATCTTTCAAAATCATGACTTCAAGCTCTTAGGTCAAAAATTTAATAATTTGATTTTTCTTTTTCTTTTTTGTCTCTCAAAATCTGATTTAGAGTGGAGAAGTTCATATGAGACTTGAGAGTCTAATGTATGGTACGAAGTGTAACACCTATGGCCTAGTGGTGATTGAGATAAGTGAAAATGTTAAAGTAGCTTTGATCTGATATGTTCAAACATAATGATAACTACCTATGTAGAATTTTTAAATTTCAAAGAGTTCTCTAAGAACAAGAGGCACCATTTAGCAGCTATTTTATTTTTGTTATATGTTTATAGAAATTATGCTGGTTACCTCATAACACTTTAGTAAGCTTCTTAAAAATACATTTAAATTCTAAGTGCGGTTTGAGTTTTCATAAAGATAGATAATCAAATAAAAAAAATTATAGGTGCAAATAGTATTTATAAGCTTAAAGTGATTATCAAACAAGACCTATATATAGAAAGAATAAGATTAAGTTGTTCACTTGAAATGTGGGAAGTTAATAGGGGTGAGGATGACGGACCGGAAAATCAAGCCAACAAATAGAATCAATTGATCAAATGTCAATCGGTTGGAGAAGTGTTAGGGGCAATCGAAAATCGATCAACTAATTGATTATATATATAAATATATAGTAACTAAAGGGAATCGAATTCCCACAGTGGAAGTGAACGATCGTTTGTGTCTAAAAATTTTCTTTGGAAACTCAATAAAAGAAAAACAGAGAACTAAGAGGATAAACAACATTCAATCTAAGACATGCTTTACTACGTATAATTACAGAGAAAAAAGGTACATAGTGTACATACCCTTGAAGATACACAATCTTCGTGTATTCCTCTCTGGTGGTCACAACTAGTGAGAATCTTCTTCATCATGAACAAATCCCCACGACACAGCTAAACAATGCTCCTTGGACACTACCACAAAAGTTACCTTGCTATTCTCAAGGTGAGAATAACAACAGAGTAGTAAGTGTGCCTATGATTTTGGTAAGAGAATTGAGAAAGTATTTGAGAGGAACTGTTACAGAGGAAGGAAGATGAGGTAGAGAGATCTATTTCATAGATCAATTTCACATATGGATATCAACCACCTCAAATTCTCTACCAAGAACCTTTCTATACGAGGGATGAGGGAGTTATCCTCTCAACATGTAAAATAACTACCTTTGGGAGTTATTTTACTTTTTATTTACATTAATATAATTAAAAACCAACTATACATTATATCATATATAATATACAACCTATAGTTTATATAAACTATAGTTTATATTCTCTCATATAATCAATAGTTTTAATATGAATCATATGTATATTAATTTTAATCTATAGTTTTTATATAAATCTCATTCATATAATTAATATTTGAATCATATTCAAATAATAATCTCTCTCATCAAATTATATAGTTCTAATATGAATTATATCCATATTAATTCTAACATATAGTTTTTATATGAGTAAATATTTGAATCATATTCAAATATTCATCTCTCATTAAACTTTATAATATAATGTATCCACATATATTATATTAATTGTATCTCATACAATTAATTTCCTTTAATTAATTTGAACAATTCAAATTAATCCAAAATTAATTGATTCTCATTAAACCCTTATTGAGCTGGAAAGAGGATATTATGGACCTACAGGTTAAACGCTCAAATGATATGAGATTAATTAACCAAACTCTTTAATTAAATTAATCAATCAACATTTATTAACTGTCGATCACTCCATTAAAGATCGAAAGTTTCACTCTATGGTAAAATATCGACCCTGACCAACCAATGATCACCTCTAGAAGTTAAGACATGTATTTTTAACCAAAAGGATAGTTATTTGAATTCCCCCACTTGAAATGTTAAACTAAAAAAATATAATAATCATAATAATAATAAGGCAAAATGTGGTACGATTAAATTGATTGGTAAAATCATAGCTTAAGATTTTGATAGGCTCGAAATTTCAATAGAGGGAAATTTCTATTTTCCCCATATTTTTTGAAATTTCCATTGCTATTTTTTTTAGCAATTAACTATGCTAGCTCAATGGAAGTTTTTTCTCTTTTACTATAAAAATTGGGGGATTTTCAAAAATAGAAAAAATGGGAAACTATTTCCAGAAATAGAAAAATTTAATCTTCTTTGATAGAGACGGATAAAAGTATATCGGTGTCTATTAGGTGATATAAACTGATAGAAGTCTATCATTGATACTATGTGATAGATGTTGATAGAAGTTTTTCAGTGTTTATCAATGTGTTTTTTGCTATTTATATAAATAGTTTGATATTTTTTCTATATGTAAAAATTTCTTTAAAAAAATTTTACTTTCAAGAAACCTCATATTTTCATTCAAATTTTTTCTATTGAATTTTCACATAATTTCATCTCAAACTTGAATTGATGTGAGTTCTTTAATATTCCCCTCATTTTCTATCAAACTCTATTTACTTCTGGAGTTTTCTATTTTTTTTTTTCCTATTATGTTGTGCTATGTTTAATGCTATGCTTTTTACATCCCTCTTATGTTTAATGTTATAATTTTTCAATTTTTATCATGTTATGTCTTGTCAATGTAATGCTATGATATTTTTTACTTTATAGAGATGACGATTAAAATGGTCAATCATATTTTAATTCGGTCACAATCAAATTTCATTAATTTATTATAACAATTTCCATTAATTTTCATAAAGTTTCCCAAAATTTTCATTGATATCAATATTTTTATAAAATCGGACCTCATCGACGTTGATATTTCAGACCTTGGGTAAAATTAGTGAATACCATCTAATTGTTGTTGCGACAATCATAATGAATTGAATTACAAAGTGACAAATTTACCACTTAATTATCTTATGACATGAATTGTTATCTTGAAGTATGTTTTCACAACTAAGAAGCATGTGATTTGAATCTTCTACTCCTATTATACTAAAAGAAATTACAAGAAAAATATTTCAGAATTGGCATTTTCCATATAACGGTAAAAAATGGATTTGAGTCACAACACATCTTGCCAATTACAATATTATTAACTCGAAAATCATTCTAAAATAGGGGCGAAAATGTATCATATCCCCCAATTATATTACAACATTTTTTATTCTAAAAAGAAATCATCAGTTTGAATTAGTATTTTATTGTTACACCATTGTAAACTTCTCTTAAATTTCTGGCTCTGAACTCAACTCTCCTCATCATTTAGAAGAGAATCTGCGCTTCTGGGATGTTGCTTTACTTGATCCTCATACTTCTTAAGATCCTGAGTTTCATTGTTCTCCATCTTCATGAATTGGAACCCCATTATATATCGATACTCTCCTGTCCCGAGGCAACGGGAGCAGTAGCCGAGACCGCTCCCACCACAAGTCCTGCACCTGCAATAGTAATTGAGGGCTAGTTTTGGTGATGTGAAAAGAGAGAACATTTACGAAGTTATCAGTGCAGAAAGGAAATATCACAAACAGTCATACCATCTTGGCCATTTCCCTTTTGGAAGCATTTCTAGGTGAACAAAATTTGTCCTCCCTATTTTCAGAGCATAAGGACATGTTACTTAAAAGGGAATGAACAAATAAATTCAATTCAAAATTTCTGGTGGAATAACTGCCAGTTACTTAAACGAGATTATAAGCTCTGAACCCAAAATTTCTGATGTAAAAGGTCCTAATTAGCTATGTAATGGAGGGATTTGTGAGAGAGAGAGGAAAAAGAGAGACCTCTTCCACAACAATGGTGACAGTCAACTCTTCCACTTCCATTGCATATCACACAAGGTGGATCTGGCTTCTTTCTTTTTTCTCTCCTAACATTTGACTGGAGAAAGAGAAAACATTACCATGAGAATGACTATGAAAACATATATAAGGCCATATTTGGAAGTGACTTTTGAACCAGTGATTTTAGCAAAAAATGATACATCATTAGAAGGTGTTTAATGATAAATCATTAATATTTGGTTTTACATTATAAAATGTAGATTTTAAATAACCAAAGGTGATGTTGAATGATTAATATATAATGGTTGGTTCTAAAAGTAATTGCGGAATCATAGAATTAGTAAAGTTCCCCATTTTAAAAAATGGTTACTTTCTTAAATAATTCTTGGTTAATCACTTGAGCCAAAATCACCTCCCAAGTGACTAACGTAAAAGTGATTTAGGATATTTCGAAAATGACGTCCACAACATTGCCAAACATAACCCTATTAAAATGGAAGTGATTTTAGCAATGGCAAAAATCACTCCCAAGCATGCCTTAATCCTTTGTTAAGGTATAACTGTCACTTGGTTTGATTAGGTAAATCACGTTCGCATTAGCAAAGCAAACTTGAGAACTAAATAAAAGTACAATAGAAGTATCAAAACCGATACATCTAATAATCACGAGTACAGGAAACAAAAGAAAATTACGCTAAATCATCTATAGCCACAAAATATCCCCACTTAATTCTTCTTAATACCCGGACAAAAACATTTCCTACCATATGAAAGCCAAGCACACAAAACAGAACCCATGTAGTAAAAGCATTAATATCAATAGGAAAATTACTTGAAAATGTATTGATATAACCCATTGAGATATAAAAGATAATGGAAATTACAATATAACTCCCTTATTTCTAGGTACTTGGACCCTCCCTCTTGAGATATCTTTCAAATTCTAATTCACTCACCAAATGCCTACCTTCTTAATCCCCACCCCCTTTATTTATAACCCAATATCCTAACCAATTATTAAGGCCCTAGTGATAATGATTTCCTTTTTTGTTTCCTATTTTGCTTGTTTCGTCCCAATTTTTCAATTATAGTTTTCACATTTCTTAGAGGAACACTTGAACTCAAGTCAAATTCCAAAAATAAAAACAAGTTTTTGAAAATATTTTTTTAAAAAATTTTCAATACTTGGCTTGATTTTTCAAAACATCAGTAGAAAGTGGAGAGCAAAACATAGAAATATGGGTGGAAGTAGTGTTCATAAGCTTAATTTTCAAAAAATAAAAAACCAACTAGTTATCAAGCATGGCCTAATTTCAAACTTACAATAACATTTCTATCAAGCATATCATTGAAATCAGCACCATAAAATGAGCAAAAGGGAAGCAGAAATAAGTTTCACTGAAGAATAAATTAGATACTATGTGGTTTCAAGAGTCTTCAGAACAAACAATTCGTAGGTGAATAATGGAAATACAATTGAAGTTACAATCAATAACGATCATAGTGATATCAATACATAAATTCCCTTATAGACCTCTAATCTCAAACAGTACTTGGTAAATTAACCAAGGATTGCTCTTTCACACTCAGTCAAATAGCAGCTATAGTCATATTCCTCATCATTAGACTAAACAGAAGCACAATTTGAAGTGCTTTCTGCAGAAAGAACACCCAAACTTCAATTAAGAGCTAAAATGATTGCCCCATGAAGGGTAAGGATCTGAGCAAGAGTATTAACATTGGGGACATGAATTACAGTTAAGAAATGTCCTTCATACATTAAGATAAAGCTAAACATGAAGAGAATACAAGAACAGAGAACAAAAAAGGGCTTGAGATAAACGAAAGACACAACAACAGGGATTAGTTAAAAAAGTGAACAATCCAGCCAAATGGGGCAAATTATTTTCACATTCCAAAGCTTTTTCTCACTGAGCAAAACGATAGGAATTGAAGTTTAGGTAAGCGAATTACCTCAGTTCTGACGATCCAAGAAGGCTTTGGAATTGATAGACGAGGAAGAGGGGTTGAGTTCCGAGGAGGAGTTACGCCATTTGAGTCTGTGGCTTTCAATTGAACGGCTGGAAGAACAATCGGCGTTGTTCCCGCCGCCATCCAGAACCGGCCGACGACCTCCGTCGCTCAGTTTTGCCGTTCCGGCAAAAACGCGAACAAGAGAGGAGGCTCCGTTTTGTTTTTTGGCGGTGACTGGCTTCCGAACATGAAAAATGCTAAATTAAAATAAGAAATGTTAAAATTTTTATTTAATAACACATTACTCCCTAACCTATAGTTTGCCCATGTGAGTTTATTAGCTCTAATTATTTACTTAGTTATTGAAATTTACAATTTATAATGATTTAATCTGAAATTAAATAAGAACCAGACCAATTCTGACATAATTTAGATTAAATTATAAGTTTAATCCTAACTTTCTAAATTTTGCATTTAATCTATAAAGATATTTGTTGAATGAGAAATTTCGGCGAATCACGAGTTGTCACATCATCAATGAAAGCCCGAGCCTATTGGAAAAATTATAAGTTGGATTGGGTCGAATAATTAAAGTCGTTCGGCCCCAACCCAATTCAAACCCATGGTAAAATATTGGGTTAAATTAAAGATTAAGTTCAAGCCTAGTATTTCGGCCCAACAACAAATGAGCCCAAACCCAACTTTAGTTAAAACCCAATTTGGACCCAATAAAGTAATTAGGTCCAAGCCTATGTAAGGCCCATGAGAAACC
>NW_028325511.1:0-11506 GCF_027475165.1 Benincasa hispida
TATTGCCGCATTGACAACGGTCTGTGAAGCAGGGTTCAGTCATTGGTAAAAAATCTTCATCTGCAAGCAGTCTGGTAAGTCATTATGTGGATAGTCTCTTACCAGCCTCTTGAACCTCGCTCAGGCATCACTGAGCGATTGGTTATTTTCTTGTTCAAAATTCGTTATTAATTTCCTTCTCCTGGCATTCTCGGTTGGTGGGAAATATTTCTTCATGAACTTTTCGAAGACTTGTCCCACGAAGTTATCTCTCTCGGTTGGAAAGAATGCCCCCATTTTCTTGTTTGATCGCATAAGAAAAATGGAAACAAGGTAAGTCGAACTTCCTCGGTAGAGATATTCAGGAACACAAAAGTGTTGCAGATTTCTATAAAGCTTCGGAGTCCTACAGTCTGGATCATCTGCAGCATCACCGGTTTCATTTCAAATCGGCTTCCATCAAGGGCAGACCTCATGATTCCTGGAGAGAAATCGTAAAGGTTTGGCGATGCATAGTCCCTAATGGGCCTATTACGATCGTACGATTGGATTCGCCATGATGTTATTTTCGTTTGGTGCTTTGTTTCCAGGCTGCTCTGCCATATCGTCTTTATCCAATGGTTATTGTTGGCGGCTGTCTCTTCTTCGGAACGTCCTCTAAATCTTCGGGTCGTAATTCGCCAGAGATTGAGATCTGCAAAGAAATCAGAAAAATTACCGTTAGTACTATTTTCTAAATTCCCCGACAACGGTGCCAAAAACTTGATGTGTTATTTTATGTGATAAAAATGTGGAATGAAATGCGATGATGTGCGTTGAGCAACAAGTTTTCTCAGTGGAATCCAAGTATAAACCCCACTGAGTTTCCTGGTAAGTCCAGGGTCGAACTCAGGGACTTCGAAAAATGATATGCATTGGTAATTTCTCAGAAGACTTTTGGATATTGTGATCCAAATAATGCAAATTGTAAAAAATAACATTTTTATGTTTTCGTTGTATCTAAGTTTTGAATTTTGAATTTTAAAGTATTAGAATTATATTAAATAAATATAAAAACACTTAGGGTGTGTTTGGAGTGAAGATTATCCTAAGACTATAATACCACCCCTTGTTACAATAGATACTATTTTGTATTCCTTAATTAGCTACTTTCAACACTATTTCAAAATCATCATTTGCTACAGTTTTTACTATTTTACCTTTATCATTTTTTTTTATTCATTGCTACAGTGTTTACTATTTCCTTCTCAAACTAAAATAGTTTACCCCTCAAACACATACTATTATAACCAAAACTAAAATAATTTATACCCCAAACACAAACTATTATAATCAAACTATAATAACCTAGGATTATAATAACCAATTAATTGCTCCAAACGCCCCCTTAGAACTTCAGTATGTCATGTCATAAACCCAATTTCTTTTTTGAAAAATAGAATATGTATTATGTAATGTATTATAATATTATTTAATTATAGAAAAAAATAATATAAAAAATGTTAATAAATAAATCAAGAAGGAGTTGTTTGGCTCACTGCGTTGAGTTCATGTCTATAGTTTAAATGTCTCTAAAGTTTGTATGTCTGTGGAGTTCATATGTATGCGATGCTGAGTTAATATCTAAAGGATATCTGGTGCAGTTTTTTAATACATAAATAATCTGTTTGTATGATAATCATTTTTGTTTGAAATTTTTTTATTCACACACGCATGCACGCATTTTTTTTTTTTGTTTAACCATACATATATTGTTGGAAGTTTTAGGATATGAGATTTAGGGTTTACTTTTGGACAATGTATGAGCAATCATTTTACAAAATTATGCATGTGACGTCTAGTTGAATAATTTTTTTTAGCACTTTTGATATTCTTTTTAAAATAAAAACACTCGTTTGTCTAACAAAATTTTCTCAAAAGTTTTTTACATACAAGTTTGTTTGAATTTTTACATGATAAAAGCGATTTTATTAATGTTAAATTCCTATAAAGAACGACTATAAAAATACTATGAACTAATTAAAAATCAGGAATTCAACGTTCTGGCATAACTTACGTACTTTTGTGTCAACAAAGGTGTTTTTATTGACAATTTTTTGTGTCAACTTAAATATAAACATTTAATCATGTTTTATATGTATTTTTAAATCAATAGTTACTTTGAAATTTAAATTAAGGTTTTATTCACGGTTTTATGTCACAAGCGTCAACAAAACAAAAAATCGTGTGTCAACAAAGCTCAAATTTGTAGTAGTAATAATTTAAAATAATGGTCAAGAGTTGGTGGAGTGACTGCCATAGGAGGTCATCGGAGTTGGCCCTCGATAGTGGTAATTGGATGTTGCCAGAGTTGGCTGCAGGTGGTAGTTGCCAAGTGACTTTCGGAGGTGGTCGCTGGAGTTAGGTGTCAAAGGTGGTCACTGAAGTTGGTCGTTGAAGGTGGTCGCCAGAGTTGAGCAATGAGACATCAGTAGTGACGAGAACTGAGTGTACTATTGGTAGACATGGTATAAAATGTCGGTGACATACGATGTTAGCCTCCCAAACAATGAATTGAGTTCATATCTCAACTCATCTCATCTCACCTCTCCACCCCAAACACTCTCTTTTATTATCAACTAATATTTAATGGATAACTATTAAATGATTATTTAAATTAGAATCCAATTTCTATAGGTTAGATGTTCAATCTTGCCACTACGCATTATCAAAAAAAAAAAAAAAAAAAAAAAAAAAAAAAAAAAAAAAAAAAAAAAAACTACCAATGGAGCTATTGTTTTATGTTGAATCGAATGTCACAACATATTGCCTCATGCTTACCATATGTGATAACAAATCAATACAATACTTTTATCTTTATTCGATAGTGATTTTGTTGAGTTGTCATGACCAACCAATATGCTTTACCTTTGACTTATATAAAGTAGGTTAAAATACCTTTTCAAACCAAAAAAAAAAAAAACCTAGGTTAAAATATCATATTGATTTTTATACTCTGTATTCGGTTTCATTTGATTTAATTTTAATCTATTTAATTTTCATTAATCTTGAGTTTAGTATTTCAAATGTTATTTTTTAAATTATGAATGGTTGAATAATAATAATAATTTTCGAATAAGAAAATACACTATGCAATTTTGATTTATTTAGGTAATAGGTAATAGGTAAGGTATCAATTTTTGGATTTGTTTCTTATATGCGGGTCTTAGCAAAAAAGGATTAAGTTATTTCGGTAAATACATTCAACCAACTCCAATCCTTTTACCCATTAACATATTTTCAATGGAATGTTAATATGGATATTTTTTTCTTAGTGAATAGAGGTTAAAATTTGACATTTAAAAGTACATAAATCAAAATTAAATGACATCCGAAATATAATAATCAAAGTAATATTTTAACTAATAAACTTGACAAAGCCATAAAAAAAATTTCATGTACATCTAATCAAAACAAAGTTAAAATTTAGGTCAGTTGTAATTATATAAATTCTCTCTTGATCTTCGGAACTTCGAATGACACAAACTTTGAAAAGTCTCATTTTAATAGAGATGTAACTTAGTCAAATTTACTTGTCATTATTTTGCCTAAAATTCATAGCTCAATTTAATATACAGTGAGAATTCGTTGACATACTAATGATGTAAAATTCGACAACCAAACATTCCTTTTATGCATTGCATATGGTCAAAACATAACAGTAGACTTTTTTCCCTTCTTTTTTCCCTTCCTATTAAAACTTTATTATGTACTACTTTTGAATTAATTATTCAATTTCTTCAATGGCTTAAAACCTTTTCAAATTTTAGATTTTTCTCGATTTATTAGCAATTGTTTCATTTTATATCGAGAGAGCGTAATTTTTATGTCGGTCCTTCTTTTATTAATTCTTATCTAACATTTATGTTAGATGATATAAGATTAAATTTACCTTCACTTACAAATTTAAGCTTTTGAGTCAATCGGTGATTTAAGATGATATTAGAATAGATTTTATCATATTAAATAAGATTTATTTAATTTATGATTAAATTCTAATTTGTTAAACACCATTTGTCGAAAGTGCATTTATCGAAAATTAGGAAGTGTTGTGCTATAAATAAATGAATCGTAATTCAGTTGACATAAGCTTTTACTAATCAATTTTGAAGTTAGAGGTTCGATTTCCTTATTCCACATATGGTAGAAAAAAAATGAGAACAGAATAAATCAAATATTTTTAATACGTTCATCTATCAAATTTTTCTTCCCATAATAATTTTATAGAATAAATATTTGATTGTTCATGAATGTTATTTTTTCTGGAGTATTTACCAAAATACGAAGTGCACATAATTAAGTGGTAATTGACATGTATGAACCTTTTGTAACAACCCAAATTTGTACGCATACACTACAAGAAATTAAATGTCAAATGTTAAGCAGGACGAAATTTTATTTAAATGGGTGGTAAATGTAATACCCTAACCCTAATTTAGAAAGCAGGAAAACAAATAAAATATATAATTAAGAATGAAAAATATATAAACTTAATAGGAAAATCGGGTGGAAATTTAGAATTGAAAAAAAATAAGAAATTTATTAATTATCCAAAAATAATGAATAAGGGGTAGAATCAGGGAGGATTAATTAGAAATTGGACGCTATCTAATTCAGGAGACAAAGGGCCGTAGATAACTTTTTGTTTGGGCACTGCTCATTGGAAAAATTGGAGGTGAATTAATTGCCCATATACTCTTAAAATTTGAAAGAGTTAAAAAGGGGAAGTGGAATCCACAAGCAGTGATGAAGGCAACCAACGTGTGAAAACTAGCGAGATTTGAGAGAAAATTGAAGAAAGCGAAAGTGGAGAGAGCGAGATTCTCAGCGAGACAGTGGGAGAGAGCAGGAGCCACGAGAGCCAAACCAGCGAGAGCGAGAGCTAGAGAGTCACAAGATCCAAACCAAGGAGAAAGCTGGAGAGAGCGAGATTATGAGAATAGAAAGAGCGATATTTGGACAGAAGCGGGGATTATGGGTTGAATTTGGCCACGATCTTATAGATTATACATGGAAAACCCAAAATGGAATACAAACAAAGGTGGATGACGTAAGGGCAAACGTTAGCCAAAATTAGGTGTCTTATTAAGAGAAATTCTTAAACCTAAGTAATTTTAAAGAAGCCATGTGTAGGATGAGTTGTCACACAGAGAATAGCTGGAAAAAACTATAATAGGAGGCTTTAGGCTGAAAGTTAAACGGATTCTCAAACAAAACTTAGTAGTAAATATCGTGTGAAAATGGTGAAGTAATTCTGTTAGTTAGAAGGAGGAAAAGCAAGGGAAGTGCTGCCTAAAATTTCCTTTTAAGAGGGAAAGCTCTACTGATTAAACCATAGGGAATAATAAGGAATAACTAGGATCGCAGTCAAAGTAAGTAGTTATCTCACCATCTTTTTAAGTGTTTCTTGGTAGTGTACCTTTAATATGTTGCATAATTATGTTATTGTTATGTTGCATTACATGTTTAAAATACGTTTATCGACAAGGGACCCCATGCATTATGTTTGTTCATAAGATTAAATTTTAATTAGATAAAAGTTATGCTTTTAGGGCTAGCAGGGATGTATGGTTGCACCCCTCTAGTCCAATCTTACTGTAACATCCTACACCTTTTTATTTATTTATTAATAATGTAAAACTTTTCCCTTTTCAGTAATTGTCCTTAGTTGAAGGACATGTTTGGAATTCTGAATTTAAAGTATAAATGCGAGGATTTAAATGTTGTCGTGGAATTTATTCAAAAATTATTCAATTTGAAAAGTTATGGCAGGAATTAATTATTTTTGGAAAAAGGAAAAGAATTAAATAGTATAAAGTGGGTTAAGGAAAGGATCTAATTAGAGTTATACTATTTTCCTTTTATTATTATTATTACTATTATTATTAGTATATTTTTTTAAAATAAAAAGGACCCCCCCCCCCACCACCACCACCTTCTCCCTCACTCATGCGAGCCCGTCCTCCGTTTTCTTCTTCCTTGCCGCACACCCAGCCGCTACACCCTCAGTCGTCGTGCACCTCCAACCGACCACCATTCATCGACCTCGAAGCGTCGCACGTCCGCTTTCAACCGGTTGCACCACTGGATCTAGCCCCCGCGTGCCACCAGTCACCCAGCCATCGACCTCCCCCCAACTGCGTTGCTCGCCATTCGTGGGTTTCGACCGACCAGATCCCACCAGTCAGACCACGTCGCTCGCCGTCGCATTGTCCCTTTCAGCCATTCGTTCCGTCCGCGAGCAATCAGAAGCTCTCCAGCCGCTGCCGTGAGCCTCCGTCCAGCTGGGCCGTTCGTCCAAATTCCCTCCAGCCACGCGTCCGCCGCCCCAGCCTCACCACTGTCGGTCGCCATCGTCCCTGCACGTCGGGTTCGCTTTGGTCTTTGTCGGAATCTTGGATTAAGGGTAAGTGTAAATTGTTTTGATTGGATTCCTTGAGGATTTTGAGTAGTCACTAGAATTTGGCCTTGAATTGTTGGTACACGTCATGTTTTGAATATAGGGAAAAATTTTAGGTTGCTGAAGTTGTCGTCCAGCCGAGTAAAGGGGTAGTCGACGAATCTTGGTGAAGAGTAAGGCTCTAAACTTATGTGGGTTGTTAAGCATGTTGTATGTTTATGAATTTCTCGATTTAAGTTTGATTGAACCATAGACTGCGGCCTAAAATAATTTGCCATGATGTTGAGGTTTGGATCTTGAGGTGTCCTGGTGTCTTTGTTTTGGGTGATTTAAGTTTGATCCTGTGGGCTTTCGGTTTCGTTGGACAAGGAAGAGGTTGAGCTTGCTAGTTTCTAGAGTTTGCGAGTAAAGGTAAGTAATCTTACTACTGGAACTGCCCACGGGCCAGGCTTTAATTGTGTATGCTAGCATAATAAGCGTATGTTATGGTAAATTTTAGCATATTGATTGACAGTATGACCTGAATCAAAGTATGTTCTGGCACGGATTCTGATTTGTTTACATACACACCTAAGTGCTTGATCGTTAGTATGTGATAGTATGTGTTTTCATATGTCGATGTCTGATCTGCTGGTGTTGAGGCATACTTGCATGTTGTGGATTTATGATATAAGTTATACATGGATGATGTATAATATGTTATTAAGAATTATGTGTATGTGATGAAGCCATGGTATCAAGGATTTTTATGTATGTTTTAGAACTGTACAATGTTGAATCATAGCACGTTAAGACTGTGTGAATATCTTCATTGATTAGTTAGATGCTCACCAGTTTGTGTTTCTTTCGGGATTCACGAGTTTGTGTTTCCTTCGGGATTCACCAGTTTGTGTCTCCTTCGGGATTCACCAGTTTGTGTTTCCTTCGAGATTCACCAGTTTTGTGTTTCCTTCGGGATTCACCAGTTTTGTGTTTCCTTTGGGATTCATCAGTTTGTGTTTCCTTCGGGATTCACCAGTTTTGTGAGCATACTTAACTACAATAGGATAGGACTCAGTCTCTCATCTGTTACATGTACTTATGTGCCATGTGCGGGTATCTAGAGGACATAGATGCCTAGCTTGATCCCAGTGGTGGGGCTACTTACTGAGTATTTCATACTCATTCTTTCTTATGTTGATGTTTCAGGTAAGGGTAGAGATGCACCGACGATGGCGCAGCGGAATTCATGATCGAGCCACTGGGACTAGTTTTTACGCTTCCGCATCATGAGATTTAGAGTTCTTTTCATGTTTCCCTTCAATGTTTAGTTTTGATGTTTGAAACTTATTATTAAGGATTGTTTTTTTTATATGTATTTATTAACCTTTATGATTTATGGGTACCCTATTATTGTTTTTAATAATGGCATTTAATAAATGTCTCTTGAACTTCTCTTGTTTTTAATTAGCATTTATTTCAAATAACTGAGCGTCGTTTTAAATTCTTTGCATGCATTTATTTTAGTAACGGCCTTACCTAGATCCTAGGGTTCGGGTCGTTACACTTACGTTTATGTTAATGGTTGATGTTGGATGCGACTCTGGCCCTACTGACTACATGACCCGCTAATCATCAGATGAGTTAGTTTCCGCCTAAGTCCTCATCTTTCTATCAGGGCGGAGAAATTTACGTTAGAAGCATAACCGACCACCACATGTTATTATATGTTTTCAGTCCCAATCATACGTTTTCAGGACATGTTGCATGTGATTGTGCATTTGGTCACTACCCTATGTGAGAAATACTTACTGGGTATATTATATACTCATCCTATTTTTACAGACTTTCTAGGTAAGGACACAACATAGTGGCAGAACTGGATGTCGCTCAAATGGCCAACCATCAAACTCACTATTATAGGCACATACATTTTTGTATCACTACGCTAATGTTTTATGGATCCTGGTGTTTTGTAAAATAAACTTTTTATATAGTTTTCTACTTAATTAATAAAATCTTAGATATGTTCTTTTGAGATTTTTGCCAAAACTATCTCATGATAGAAAAGTCTAAGTATGCATGTCGTAGCGGTTGGACCATAATATGTAAGGATCCGGTCGTTACACCTTCAGATCTCCATCCCTCATATTTGTTGTACTAAAAAAATTGCAAAAAGTGTAAACCAAATAGATATAAATTCTTTCATACAAATATATCGAACATGATTTTCTTAGAACAAAAAACAGGGTATGAAGATTACCTTGATTTTCTTAATATCGTTTATTTAATCATTCATTATTTGGTATACTCGTTGACTAAATTTTATCTATTAATAGTTTTAAGGAAAGGAGATTTTCAAAAAAAATTTAAAAAATAGGGAAACTATTTACACAAAATAATAAAATCTTAATATTCTTTATCTAGCATAGAGACTGACAGAAGTCTATCGGCGTAGAAATCTATCTGTGTCTATCAATGTTTTTTTTTTACTTTTTCTATAAATAGTTTGACATTTTTTCTATTTGGAAAATTTCTCAATAAAAAATTATTTTAGAATTTAACCTTTTTTTTTTTAATACAACAACATGGGGGATTGAGCAACTTCCAACCTATAGGAATGTTTGAGTTTTTATTTTATAATATTTTATTTTTGATCATTTGCATGTTAGTAAAAAAAAAAATATTATAAATTTGTCCTTATAAATTAATAACTATTATGTTATGAATAATTTATTTTTTTACTATTGTTAATATAAACTCTGTTTGAAGAACTACTTTATAAAATAAATATTTAGTTAGTAATGTAGGATCTGTTTGCTTGTGGAAAAATGGTTTTTTAAAAAACTTATTTTTATTTAAACATCCTTCGTGAATATTTATTAAAAAAAAAAACTTTTAAAAAGTTATTTTAAATACTTATCAAACATTTATTTTTTTTAAAATGACTTATTTTTTAAATTAAACACGTGAAAATATATTACAAACACACTTTAGTTTATTCTTATCATCAGCGTGAAGAAAATACATCAAAATTATCTCTCTGTTTAAATTTATGCAGTCAGTTCTACATATTTACATTTCATGATCCCTGTAGGACACCCTTGAAACCATACAACGTGCTTCCTTTTGCATGAACCTGTAGAAAATCTTCAACAAAATTATAGAATCTGCTAATTAGCCACAACTTGAACAGAAAAGCAAACATTTATTCTTGATTTATAAATGTGGACACAATGAGACCCTACCAAATAGTCTAGAAATCACATTATGCCCTCTCAGTGCTTGGCCACAAAACTAGACAACTCCAATCTTCAATTTCTTATTCATCTGCATCGAACTGGAATCACTTGGCACCAACATTGTCGACGGTTGGCCGAAAAGATCAGGAAACAGCTTTGTGATCTCATCTGCACGCACATATAACACACAACTCAAACACTCTAAAACCTTAAGAAGTAGCAACTGGCCTCAAACTCATTCTGTAAAACTCAAGTTCCAAACAAAAGCGAGATCTATAATCATAAGAAAAACACAGTAAAAGAATAAACAAAACTCAATGCATGTCACTACTCTTCCTTCGAGACATCAATCAACTCAGAGCTAGGAGGACATCGAGGATTTTGAAGGGGTTTTTGAGAATAGAGGGAAAAGGGTGAGGTTGATCGATACGGTGAGCTTGGACTTCACTATACACAGTAGAAACACGGCCGATCTCCGACGGAGAAGATGCAATGACGGGGGAAACATCGGCATTAGCGATGAAAGGTGGAGACATTGGTAGGAGAGAAATGAAAATGAAAATGGGGAGATAGGTAGAGAAATGAAAGATTGAATCAATGAAAGAAGTGGAAAATTGAGTGTTCCACAAGGTCAAGAAGATGAAGAAGGACTCGACTAGAATAAGAGGAAAGAGCTTGTGGATGAAATGGATAACACTCTAAGAAGGGATTTCGGTTCTCCAAAAGCTCCATATGAGTTCCTGATGTGAGGATTTGGCCAGCAAGAGACTAGAATTTTTATGGCTAAAACAACGAGAGAGAGAGAGAGGGTTTCAATGAAACGGAATTTTTCATTGAACAAATGAAAAGAGATATTTGGTCTCCAAGCGAATGTAACAAATTTAATCTACTTTAAAACACATTTGGTCTCCATGAAATTAATAAATTTGTATACAGATAAAGACCTCCACCAACATTTGATGAAAACCCAACCTTAGCAAAAAGAAAAGGCTTACAACAAATCCCAACCAAAAACACCTGGAGACTCTAGTGGAAAAGGGACAACCAAGGTAAATATTTAGAACTCGACTATGCTCCACAAAACTTGCCACTTTAGGAGGTTTTTTTGCAAGACATGGAAGGTATTAATAGTTCCCAAAGAACCAACCAAGAAAATAAATGAACTTTCGATGGGATTTTTAGTTTCCACCAAGAAGTGAGAACGTAAGAATAGCAAAACAAATAAATAGGCACTTCACAAGAGGACTGAGGACCCAGACGACTCAAAGAGAACTTTCATATAAACAAGAAAAAAATAAAAATGTACAAAATATTGAATGCAATATAACATGAAAATTGACTAATTTGAAAGTAAACAAGAAATTGAACAAAAAAAAAATATAACAAAATGGTGTTTCCATATATTTTGTCTGTAACTGATTCAGGTGCAGTCTGCCCATTGCTATAAGTAAACTGAAAAGTCAATGCATTTAAGTCAGATAAACATAGATACATCATTGTTGTAGTTGTCATGGATTATAAGATAAAGGTCATAATTTTCAACTAACATTTTGCAACAAAAGCATTATGCTTCATCAAAAGGTTGCATTTTTACCAATAATTTCATTTAATTAAATATAAAGGGCAGTGCAAAATAATTTTTTTTTTAAAAAAATCACCTTAATACCCCAATCCTATTCAGGTCCACCTAGATTGTGTGACTTGCACTCATTATAAATCCTCCGTTGGCCTGTATAGAACCAAAAAAGATTATGCAAAAAGGCAAAGGAGCATGAGTATAAAATACAAAAAGTTAAAAGTGAATTTTTTTTATCCCCACTTGACATATTTAATCAATTCCAATTCTGATTTGTCAGTTACTAACTTA
>NW_028325512.1:0-17370 GCF_027475165.1 Benincasa hispida
TCCAACGGTACGTGAATAGCAGACTAAACTCTCTAGCCATGAGATCTACCATTCGTTAACTGTTAGTGATTCCACTAAAGACCAATAGTTGAACTCTTTTTACCACAGATATATTTCTGTGTCCATCAGATATAATCAATCATGAGTACGATGACCCTTCACAGATGCTCGTAAGTACAACTGGACCAATCTACGGTTTTGACCCTGTAGTTACATCTCACTCCTTAAGTACCACGGATTCCTCTAATGAACAATACA
This sequence comes from Benincasa hispida, assembly GCF_027475165.1. Taxonomy (NCBI): domain Eukaryota; kingdom Viridiplantae; phylum Streptophyta; class Magnoliopsida; order Cucurbitales; family Cucurbitaceae; genus Benincasa; species Benincasa hispida. Next base: position 259 of record NW_028325512.1, read on the forward strand.
ACATAGTCCAACTATGTGTGAACACCTCTCGGGCCAAGAGAAGGTGTGTGGCACCACATCTTTCAAGCCCCAGAATCAGCCCTTAAGGGAACCATCTATCTACTTACCCTGACTCGGGGAAGGTGTGAATTCCATCTTGTGTAGCTGAGTTCTCAGCTCCCAAATCAGACGAATCCCCAAAACGGTAGGTTTAAATTGGCGACTTGGCCACTCGCACCCATACAAATCAAAGGACCGCCCTCAAAGGCAGGAGTTCCCATCTCACTCAGAATTTAGGTCATGTTACCTATGGTCATCCTAGTGAAGTAAAGTCTCTGTCATGAATGGTGTTATATAACGAGACATTAACATTTTGTGGTTAGGTCTTATACAAACTCCTTGAATAGGATGCCCTTGCTTACATGTCTCCAACACGAATGATCAGGATCAGACCATTTGTGACAAGTCACAACTTGTGACCATTCCACAAAGCGGGTTGCATTCGTAGCGTTACCAGGATAAGGTTTCCGTCCTTTATCCATTTTGGTTATCACTCATGACATGATCCACTTGTATGTCACCACATACATGCTTGAGTCACATTTTGATAACCAGGGATTTTATGTTTATTGTTTTATGGTAAAGCAAATAAAACAATTAACCGATCAAAATACAAGATGTGAAGTAAATATCATATATTAACAACATAGGTGTTCGTATATACTGTTTAGAAACTACAGGACACGAGACTTTAGGGCATCAATCCCAAAAATCTCCCACTTGTCCTAAAGCGAAGTGGGGTGTACAAAAAAAACATAGTACAAAGTAATAAACTAGGGCATAAAAGCCCAGTACAATAAAATCTCCCACTTGCCCTAGTCCAGCCGTGAGTGATCCTGTAGACCCATGCTTCGTAGGTGACCCTCAAACACTGTAGCCCTGAGAGCCTTCATAAACGAGTCAGCAACATTGTGCTCCGAATCGATCTGTTTGACGATTACGTTCCCTCGATGAACTATCTCGCAGATCAGATGATACTTCCACTCATTGTGTCTTCTGCGCCGGTGAATCCTTGGCTCCTTGGAGTTCTCCACTGCCCCACTATTATCACAATAGAGGGTAATGGGCCTAGACATATCTGGAACAACTTCCAGGTTTGTCATGAACTTTCTGAGCTAGACAGCCTCCTTAGCAGCTTCTCAAGCCGCTACGTACTCTGCCTCCATAGTGGAGTTGGCGATGCACCCCTGCTTAGTGCTTTACCACACTACAGCTCCTCTGTTAAGAGTAAAGATTGACCTTGATGTGGACATGCGAGAGTCCTTATCAGTCTGAAAGTCAGAATCTGTGTATCTTGTAAGGATCAAATCCCTCAAACCATACACAAGCATGTAGTCCCTCGTTCTCCGAAGATACTTGAGGATGTCCTTCACTGTGGTCCAGTGACCCTGGCCTGGGTTAGACTGATACCTACTGAATTTTCCCATAGCGTAGCAGACGTCTGGACGAGTATAGATCATCGCGTACATCAAACTGCCAACGGCAGACGCATATGAGATCCACCTCATCTCTTCAACCTCTTGAGGCGTCTTAGGACACATTTCCTTAGACAAAGTGACTCCATGCTTAAATGGAAGTAGGCCCCTTTTGGAGTCATGGGTCAAGTACTTGAGCAACATCTTGTCAATGTACGATACCTGAGACAGTGCTAGCACTTTGTTCTTACGATCTGAAAGATCTGTATACCTAGAACAAACCGAGCCTCTCCCAAATCTTTCATTTGAAATTGGGTCGCTAGCCAGTTCTTAACTGTAGTCAGTAGACTTACATCATTCCCAATGAGTAGGATATCGTCTACATACAACACTAAGAAGACTACTGAAGCGTTGATGATCTTCTTGTAGACACAAGGTTCATCAACGTTTTGGTCAAAGCCATACGACTTGATCGCAACATCAAATTGTATGTTCCAAGATCGAGATGCCTATTTCAGTCTATAAATGGACCGATTCAGTTTGCAAATCTTTTGCTCTTGACCTTGGGCTATGAATCCCTCGGGCTGCACCATATAAATGGTCTTCTCAAGATTGCCATTCAGAAAGGCTGTCTTGATGTCCATTTGCTAGATCTCATAATTATAATAAGCTGCAATGGACAGGAGGATGAAGATCGACTTTAACATGGCAACAGGTAAGAAAGTCTTCTCATAGTCGACTCCCTCCACTTGGATATAACCCTTTGCCACAAGTCGAGCCTTAAAGGTCTGTACCTTCCCATCAGCACCCCATTTACGCTTGTAGATCCATTAACAACCTATAGGGCGAACCCCATCAGGCTGATCTACAAGATCCCATACTGAGTTGAAGTACATCGACTCCATCTCGAGATCCATGGCCTTGACCCATTCATCCCAGTCAACATCCTCCATTGCCTTCTTATAAGACAACGGATCCTCAACGTATCCATCTGCTACCATAGCAAGGATTTTCGTGAAACCCAGATAGCGAACGGGTGGGTTCGCAACCCTCCCACTACGTCGAGGTTCTCTCAACTCTTGAGGTGGAACCGACCTACTGGATGAACTCCCATCAACAACTCTTATTGATGTAGCAGGCTTTTCAACAACTCTTGTTGAAGTTTCAGTAGTTTCATTGGAAAGCTCACGCAACACGACTTTTTCTCCGTGGACTGTGCTCCCTTATATGATACTCCTCTAGAAAAGTAGCTTTTGTCGAAACAAACACCCTATTTTCCATTGGATCATAAAAATAACCCCCTCGTGTACCTTTGAGGTAGCCTACAAAGAGGCATAACCTCGATCGTGGTTCCAACTTCTTGGGATTAGCCTCAAGCACATGTGCAAGGCAACCCCAAATGCAGAAATGACGTAAACTAGCTTTACGCCCATTCCACAACTCTAGAGGTGTTCTTGCAACACTCTTGGAGAGAACACAATTGAGTATGTACACCACAGTCTCCACTGCGAAACCCCAAAACAAGTCCGATAAGGAAGCGTAACTCAACATCGAGCGAACCATGTCTAACAAGGTCCTATTTATCCTCTCCGCTACAACATTCTACTGAGGTGTACCCAGCGCTGAGAGTTGGGAAACGATTCCATGTTCTATCAAATGGTCCTGGAATTCGGAGTCCAAAAAATCTCCACCTCGATCTGATCGAAGTGTTTTAATCCGTCTATCCCATGCATTTTCAACTTCAACCTTGAACTCTTTGAACTTTTCAAAGACTTCAGACTTTCGTTGCAAAAGATAAACATACCCGTACCTGGAGTAATCATCAGTAAAACTGATAAAATACTCATAGCCACCTCGGGCTCGCACATTCATAGGACGATAAAGGTTATAATGTACAAACTCAAGAGGCTCCTTGGCTCTAAAACCTTTTCCAGTAAAAGGTCGTTTAATCATCTTACCCTCAAGGCAAGATTCGCACACAGGTAAAGAATTTTCTTCTAACGCACTTAGAAGTCCATTCTTCACTAATCTCTCAATCCTATTGAGATTGATGTGCTCTAAACGTAGATGCCAAAGTCGGGCATTTTCTTTTAGAGAAATTCGTTGACGTTTTGATTGAGTTACGACAGTTCTGAACATTTCAGTATTATGGAGGGAATTAATGGCTAACGGCCTTAGCACATATAAATTCGATTCCAGATTTGCTGTGCAAATAAAAACACCATCTTTATGAATAAAAGCTTTACTCAAATTAAAAGAAATAGTGTATTTATATTGCAATAAGCACTTTACAGAAATAAGGTTCCTTTTTAGTTCAGGAACAATATATACATCATTTAACATTAGAAACCTATTCTGTAAAGTCAACTGAAGTCCTCCCACTGCCCCAACTGAGACGACGTGCCCGGTGCCTACTCACATCGTCATCTCACCAGCCTACAGCTGTCGCCAATATCTAATCCCCTGAAATAAGAACAAACATGGTTAGTGGTGCCTGAATCAATTATCCAGGCTGAATCATCATTCTCCACTAAACAAGTTTCGAGCACAAGTAAATCACATTTACCTTTATCCACCTTGGCCTTAGCCTTGGTTGCTTTCTTCTCCTTTAGATACGAGGACAGTTCCTCTTCCAATGTCCATCTTGGTTGCAATGGAAACACTTTCCTTTAGCAACTGGTGGACGCCTCCTCAGGGCGACAGGCGGTGAGTTAGCAGGTACCTTCCCTTTTCCCTTACCACCCTTCTTCTTCTTCCCCTTTGCAGAGTTAGAAGTAGAAGGTGTAGACTTCGTTCCTGAGGTCGAACCTCTATGGAACGTCCTTGAGGATGAAGTAACATTTGCCTTACCCTTCTGCCTCTCCTTACTTTTCAGTAAAGATTGGTATGTCTGCAACTCATTGAGGAGAGTTGTAAGGTTATATTTCACTTTGTTAAGAATCACATTGCTAACAAAGTGCAGGAAGCTTTCCAGTAAAGAATGCAAGACTATGCTAACCTGGCTGCCTTCATCAATAGTAGACCCATTCAACTCCGCCACATTGAAGTGGACCATCATGTTTAGCACATGTTCACGAACAGAAGTGCCTTCTTGCATTTTGGAGTTGAATATGTATTTAAGAGCCTCATGCATAAGCTATTCAGACGGTTATCCAAACATCCCCTGCAGGGACTCCATGATCTCACGGGCTGAGACTATAGGCTCATGCTTCTTGGCTAAGACGTCAGAAAGACTTGCCAAGATATAGGCTTGGGCCTTCTCATTCACCTTTGTCCATCGCTCGTATGCCTCCCGAACATTTCGAGTGACATTTGAAGCTGGAATAGGAGGACAAGCCTCCGTGAGAGCCCTCGATGATTAGGATCGTCGTGATCATATGTTTCCATATTGAAAAATTGTCGCCAGTTAATTTTTCAGTGCTTAACAATGATAAGGTTGTTGTAGCCATTTGAAAAAGTTGTTGAAAATACGAACAAATCTTGATTAGATTTTGCTAAACCACTTTAAAACCAATAAGTTTTGCAAAACAGTTTCAAGTACCCTAAGTTATAGGCTTCTATTTTGCAATGATGCCCCAGTGAGTCAGGACAAACGCCACCAGTGGGGTGATCAGTTGCCCCTTCACTAGGATGAGACATTCTCGACTATTAGGCAGAACCAACTCTTGGAATTGAACTTAACAGCCACCATTTTTCAGTCCAGAATCATTAACTTTTAACTATTTCGTGTAAGTGTAACCCCTCGTTTTCGGTGCCAGAGTCCCGCTCTAATGCGCTTACCGTAGGGAAAAGACAGATTAGGACAAGAGACTAAGTTACCTTATCCTCTTACAGGAGATCAAATAAAGAAACGCGCAAAACTGCCATCCTTTAGGGGGACACTCCCAAGGTGCCATGAGGCGACGCGCAGTAACTTTATTCAACCTAATGAGGGAGACCAAGGGATATGCTATCACACTTCCTGTTCCCACTTACTATGAACACTCTCTCCATCCACCTTGATATTGACCTATCCAAACACCATCCGTTGGGGGGGAAAGCCAAAGGCGTCACGAGGCCATAGATCTCACAGTGTGGACTATTTAGGAGAAACATGAAAGATTTAAGTGAAGCATCTTATGCCCCAAGTACCTCCCACTGAATGTTCTACCTAGGGGTTCATTAACCTAGATAATCCGGCTACTGGTTTTAGTCTAAGTCATCTTTTTAAACTCTGCTCATAAACAACGTTTGTCTATGAAAAAAATGAACAAGTTCAAGTAGTCACATTTAAACACTTTAATGGACTATCCTTAACATGCATGCATGCATCAAATCTATCTAATTCACCTTTCCAGGTAAGTTCCCAGGTAGGGGTGTTACATTTTCGTCAACTTAAATACCCTAGCCTAGACAGAACTTGCCTTAGACAAAAGGTCCCTTATAGATAGATTTGCTACACTTTATCATTTTATTAGCCAATTTAATCCTATTAAACTGATTAAAAGATTAAAGCCTTAGGGTTGCTAATCATATTAGAACCGTGATCTTAGGTCTATGTGATCCAAGTTTTAAACATTTTAAAACATGAATTAAACCTAAGTGAGCATGCATGTCTTTCTTATTTCTTTTAGTTCTAATTTCTCTTTAACTCTTAAAAAGAAACAACTAAAAAACATTGCGCATAACGAGGCGTTTATAACATTTATAAAGTAACCTATGTGTCATGCTTCATGCAATGTCCAGTCATTACTATATAACTTTTATATTACGCGTAATAACCAAGCAAACATGCTATCATTCACCCTTATACTATAACAATTATAATATAAAGATGATGCATGTCAATGCTTTTTATGCATGCATAAATATAACTCTTATATTATATGATGCATGAGCATGCTCTTACATAATTAAAATCATGCTTCTCTAAATTATAACAATTACAATAAAGAGATGATGCATGATCAATGTATAACCTAAGGTGGGATTTACTATATGTGCATACCATATGACATATAAAACATACATCGCATGTATTAAACAAATAGATTAATAGACCGGGATGAGCCTTTAAACCAAAAAAAAAAAGGGAATGAAAAACCCTATCTATTACATTTTTCATCAAGCAAACCGGTTCATAGGCGAACTGGATCTTGAACCGCCATGAGGTCTTCATCGTGTAGTAAAATTCAGCAGGTAGACGATCGTTCAACGCGCACTAGACAATAGGAACTTTAGCAAACGATCGCGTAGATGATGACAGGGTTGCGAAGCCTGATCGTCCAAACGAACGTGTAGCGTGACGACAGGTAAGCGATTTACCTTTAGTTACTAAGCGATCGTTTAGTTAGTTATTAAACGATGAAGCTTGCTGACCTAAACGATCGTCTTGTGTACTTTAAACGATACGTGAGCGACTGATCGTCTAACCGATGCGTGCAACTTGGTAAATGATTTACCTTGTGATGCTAAGCGATCGTTTAGTCAGTTGCTAAGCGATTAAGCTTGCTGACCTAAACGATCGTCTAGCTCGCGCGCGCATTAAACGATACTCAGCGATCACGTGCTCGATCGTCAACTCGATACAACCAACTCTTGATCGCATACCCCATCGTTCAACCGATGCATTCAGACACGATCACATAGTCCTTCATCTTCACGATGCGATGGACAGTGATCACATAGAACGTCTTCTGCACGATGTGATCAACCCTAGATCATCTCTTTCCTAGAAGAGCCGCAACCTTTGTCTAGAACTTCGACGAACGACTCAATACTCCAAATACTTTGACTACAGACTCGATTACGATTATTTATGCCAAAAAACGAAGAGGCCTTTACAAACAACCTCAAATGTAAAAGGAATTAAACAAACCGAGGCATCTCATCCCGAAAACATCCATTAATCCAGCACATCCACAACTGTATTAACACTTAAAACAACGTAGAAATGCACCCACCATGAATGTATATGTTATTTCGTTGCAATAAATGAAATCGGAGTATAAGTTACCTGGCTCTGATACCAATTGAAGGATCTCATACCGAGAGTTCCATGAGTGGGTTTAGATCGCTCCGATTTGACAGTGACCGAAACACAAATGACCTACATTCTATACATACAATTATGCATATAAAACTCATTATCGGCATGCTTTGAATACAATAGAACACAGGGAAATGGTTCATACCAGATGAAAGACTGTCTTCATATGTCTGAACCCTCAGCAGCGAAAAACCTCCCACCGATCTACCAGCACCCGGCGAGTTTGTCGACTGCAACAACACGATCCAAACGTACAAGAATAATGTCGCGGGGACGACACCACCACAAGAGAAATCTGGGTATCCTCGACGTAAAAAACTCAAAGAGTGGGCTCTGGTAAGTTTGGTAGATGACGGAGGAGAAGACGTCGTGTAAACGATAAGCAAGTGGGAGATGAACTCTGCTATAGCGGAAATGCTTATCGTATAGTAGAGCTACATGATCGTTTAGAAAAAAACTGAACGATCGTTTAGGAAAGATGTATACGATCGTTTAAAGAACGCGTGAACTAGACGATCGTTTAGACGAACGAGCTTCTATCGTATAGGCTCTCGCGATCGCTCTTTCACGAATTCTTTTGGGCGCAGGCGATACGAATGCTTTATTGAATAATAATATGAAAACGATTTTCATAACTTTAACCCGCCGGTTAGCATAACCTTCGTAGCCCCACTTCCCACATCCGAACGTGGATTAATCGGTTAATTATCAAATAATTAATCAATTAATTTAATTAATAAATATAATCATATTATATTTATATCCTATAGTTTGATATCATATATCTACTATAGTATTTTCTCCTCTACTTGATATAAATCATATTTATATCTAATTTCCTCCAAAATAATGTATCTCATACATTTAGCAAATTATATCATATATAATTAACCAGTCAAACTATATAATATATAATTGAACTTCCTCTTGTTAATTTGAACACTTCAAATTAACCCAAACACTGGTTCTCGACCTTATCCAAGCTACCTGTAACATCCCACACCTTTTTATTTATTTATTAATAATGTAAAACTTTTCCTTTTTCAGTAATTGTCCTTAGTTGAAGGGCATGTTTGGAATTTTGAATTTAAAGTATAAGTGCGAGGATTTAAGTGTTGTCGTGGAAATTATTAAAAAATTATTCAATTTGAAAAGTTATGGCAGGAATTAATTATTTTTGGAAAAAGGAAAGGAATTAAATAGTATAAAGTGGGTTAAGGAAAGGATTTAATTAGGGTTATGCTCTTTTCCTTTTATTATTATTATTATTTTTTTATTATTTTTTAATAATAATATTATTATTATTATTATTTAAAAAAAAATAAAAAGGACCCCCCTCATGCCTTCTCCCTCATGTGAGCCCCCCCTCCATTTTTTGCTTCCACACCGCCTCACTGCGCCGTGCCTCTCAGCCGTCTAATCACCGCCGTTCGTGGGTTCTGGCTGGCCATATCCCGCCGGTCAGACACGCTGCTAGTCGCCCAGCTCTCCAGCCGAGCGCTCGTCCAGAATGCCGCCGCCCGAGCCCAAGCTGGCCTCCACCACTCGCATCCCTTTCTCTCTAGACAACCTTTGCCTAATGGTGCCGTCCGCGAGCATCAGGGACCCAAAACCGCGTGATCTTTCCCTTCTCAGTCGTGTTTCCGTGCCTCTTCTTGCCGCCGACTCTTCGCACTGGGGTTTCGCACGCCTCTACTCATGCCGTGTCGGTCGTCGTCGACTCTCAGCCGTCCGCGGGTGCCAGATCAAGATCGTGGGTTCGACGTCGTTGTTGATCCATCTTGTCGTCCAGAGCCACTTTTTCGTCTGGCGTCGCTTCTTCTTCCGACGCCGCCCAGCTCTTACCGTCATCGCGGTTGCTGTCACATCTCTTTTGGGTAAGATTCTTAGTTTTAGATGTTTTCCTGGAAGTTTAGGTGTGGTTTGTTTTGGAATAATTTTGGTTAAAATCCGTTAAGTTTGGACTTTCAGAAGCGATATTCAGAGAATTTTGAGGACATTGCTTATCGAGAAGGAGACTGATTTTTCGTCAGGAATTGTTAAGTTTGGGTGATTAGTTGGGTTGTTTGTCTTTTGGGTTAAGGGTTCCTATAAGAAAATTAAGTTACTAATTTGGGACTAAAATCATGTTCAGATTGACATTTTGGTATGAGTTCTAAAATCTGCTAAGAGGAAATTTTGGAGTCGAAATCTTGCGAGTTTCGTTTGGGTAAGTTTTGGTGACCGTCTGATTTAAATTTTTATGTTGGGTTCTAATTTCAAAGACTGAAATTTAGTATTATGTCTGTATTAGGGGACTTAATTCAAGGTTTATTTTGTTGAAGAGCATTAGCTTGGATTAATATCTGAACTTGACTTCGAGGTAAGTAATCTTACCACTGGAACTGCCCACGGGCCAGGCGTTAGTTGTATGCTAGCATGATAAGTGGGTGTTATGGTAAATGTTAGCATGTTGATTGACAGTATGACCTGAATCAAAGTATGTTCTGGCACAAATTTTGATTTGTTTACATACACACCTAAGTGCTTGATCGTTAGTATGTGATAGTGTGTGTTTTCATATGTCGATGTCTGATCTGCTGGTGTTGAGGCATACTTGCATGTTATGGATTTATGATATAAGTTATACATGGATGATGTATAATATGTTATTAAGAATTATGTGTATGTGATGAAGCCATGGTATCAAGGATTTTTGTGTATGTTTTAGAACTGTACAATGTTGAATCATAGCACGTTAAGACTGTGTGAATATCCTCATTGATTAGTTAGATGCTCACCAGTTTGTGTTTCCTTCGGGATTCACCAGTTTGTGTTTCCTTCGAGATTCACCAGTTTGTGTTTCCTTCGGGATTCACTAGTTTTGTGTTTCCTTCGGGATTCACCAGTTTTTGTTTCCTTCGGGATTCACTAGTTTTGTGTTTCCTTCGGGATTCACCAGTTATGTGTTTCCTTCGAGATTCACCAGTTTTGTGTTTCCTCCGGGATTCACCAGTTTTGTGTTTCCTTCGGGATTTACCAGTTTTGTGAGCATACTTAACTATAATAGGATATGACTCAGTCTCTCATTTATTACATGTATTTATGTGCCATATGTGGGTATCTAGAGGACATAGATACCTAGCCTGACCCTAGTGGTGGGGCTACTTACTGAGTATTTCATACTCATTCTTTCTTATGTTGATGTTTCAGGTAAGGGTAGAGATGCACCGACGATGGCGCAGCGGAATTCATGATCGAGCCACTGGGACTCGTTTTTACGCTTCCGCATCATGAGATTTAGAGTTCTTTTCATGTTTCTCTTAATGTTTAGTTTTGATGTTTGAAACTTATTATTAAGAATTGTTTTTCATATGTATTTATTAACCTTTATGATTTATGGGTACCCTATTATTGTTTTTTTTACAATTGCATTTAATAAATGTCTTTTGAACTTCTCTTGTTTTAATTAGCATTTATTTCAAATAACTGAGCGTCGTTTTAAATTCTTTGCATGCATTTATTTTAGTAACGACCTAACCTAAGTCCTAAAGGGTCGGGTCGTTACAGTTGGTATCAGAGCCCATGTTTTGGGTTCTGTAGACTGACTTACTATGTAAGTCTAGATTGTCCCTATGGCCCATGAACGGATTCCTCGTCATCGCCAGGTACATCCTATCAATTACAAGTTTTATGATAGTTGTGCATTAAAATATTTGTTTAGCTTAAATGCACCAGTTATGTTCTAATGCTAGTTCAGTGACTCGTTAGAAGTTATTATAAGAGGATTATCAGTTACGACACTACAAAAGGAGAAAAATAAAATAGAGTAAATTATGGGGTCACTTGGCGCTAGTTAATCTCATGGAAATTATGTTAGAAACGAACAAATATATACCTCAATTCAGCAATGCTTAAGATTGATGAAACTATGTAGAGTTATGAAAATTTAGGAATGAGGATATTTAAATGTTTATGCCAAAGAATAAAATTATCGAGACAAGAATTGATCAAGGACTAGTGTTATGTTTTGTGTTGGATAGTGCAATCGGTGGCAGTATAAATTTCTTCACAGGCCACATACTTAAGTATAAGGTTAAAAGTTGTTTTATGAATAAGAATGAGAAAAAGAAGAGACTATGGAGTTATTAAAGGTTTTGAGATATTAAAAACCCAACATTTTGAAAAGAATTTTAGAAAGGATTCATAAGTCATAATCATTTGGGTAATACTACAACCTGATGAACTAGGTAAAGTATGTGTAATGATATATAGAATTCTTTTGGAATATCTAGCTAGGTAGATGTCATTAAAGGAAGCTAAAATAGTTGGACATGACCTTGGACTTAAAGGGGTTAAAGCAAGGTGTTATTTGTTTAGGTTGAAGGATTATTTTAGTATACCTAGACTAAACCCAGAGCCTTATTGTGTTAAGGAGATCCAAGTTAGACAGGTTTGAAGAATCAAAAGTCTTTTGGAGTTTAAACGTATGCAAATTGGCAAAGAGGAATTCTACAAGATGAAAATTCTTAGTAAGAGAGATAAGATTTATGGAAGAGTTAAGTAAAATATAATTTAGTAAAGAGATTATGTTCCACATGAAAAGTGGTAAAAAAAAGGAGGTGTCTTGAATTTAGTGGTTTTATCAGAGATAAGTGTGAATGAGAGAAAAGTATCCAAGAAAGTTTACTCTTTTGGAAAGAGAGAAATTTAATGTGTTCGAAACTCCTAGTTAAGTATGGTTTGAATGCTTGATAAGAGGGGTTACAAGGTATTTGTTTTAGTGTAAAAGAAAAATATTTAATGATCATGTAGGACTTTGGGACAATATGTATTAGATGGAAAGATAGCTTACATAGATGATTTGGTATGGAACTTTGTTTTAACACAAGAATTTATTGTCGAAATAGAAGGTCGAGAAGGGATAAGCTAAAATGGAGTTACTAGTAGCAGTAGATGATCGAGAACTATTGACATGGTATGTTGAGGATTCATTAGTTAAGAGGTAAATCATTGAGGGTATTAGTAAGATTTAAGGGATTTTGAGTTTGTGTGTTAGTTGGAAACATGAACTAGAAAGGCCATCAAGTTGATTGAGAAAAGAAAATAATCCAACTCGAGGTAGACAATAATGGTTTATGCACAAAAGTAAGTAACTTGGATCTTCCGATATAAGCATTAGTACAAGGGATAGACTTGGCAATAAAGTTGAGTTGATAGTAAGAAGTTACTAAAAGTGGGTTCGGAGCATTACTAGATAGTATGTATTCTCTTGCATGGGCAATGAGTTAACTAGTTTTAGGGAGTACGAGTAATTCAATCTAGGACTTATGAATCAAGAAGGTTTTATTGTTAAAAAAAATGACTTCATGGATCAATTACGGTTTTTACAAGGTTATGGAAATGTGTTATCAATTGACTTACACTTTAGCATCTAAGGACTTCAAAACCTTATTTTTCAAAGGGAATTTTAGACTCATTCGCAACAGTGTCTAACTAATGATATGTGATTGTTTTAAGGCTAAAGAATAATATGAGGGGATTGACTCAAACAAGTTTTATAACCCATGACAGCATAGAGCCTCATGATGAGTTTCTCATGAATGTGAGACTTAATTAGACATAGTTATTCTCAGACATGTAGACCCTAGGAAAGACATCATAGTTGGCGCTTCTAGAGTAGAAGCAGTTTTCAATTGACTAGATTTGTTCTGGTACCTATCTTTAGATGACGCATTATATAGTATGACCAGTTTCTTTACTACACATATGAAGTTTTCCCTGTGACATGGTAGGCTCAGATATATGTTTTTAGTATATAATACTTTCTTAACTTCATGACCGTTTTCACAGTTCTTAGCTCTGACGTGTAGAAGTGTTGCTGATTTTCAACATCTTAAGTTTCAAAGTTATTAATGGAAGGGGTTGTTACACCTCTTTTGGTACTAGTTTTAGCTATGTCAAACGATGACCCTCGTTTTCCATCCAGTTTTTTTTATTAGTCTCTATTTAGCATTGGGTACTCGATTGGATTTTGGTACAATTTTCACCCATAGACTGATGGTTAAATAGAACGTCTGAACCAGACATTGGAAGATATGTTGTGCGCTTGTGCACTAGAGTTTTCAGGGAGTTGGGACTTTCACCTGCATTTAGTGGAATTCGCATATAATAATAGCTATCAGACCGCCACTGGCACATTGCCATTTGAGGCCCTATATGGAAAGAGTTGCGAGTCTCCAGTATGCTGGGGTGAGGTTGGTGAGAGGAAATTGCTAGGACCTAAACTAGTGCAAACCAAATGAGAAAATATAGAAGATCAAGGCTCGTATGCAAACAACTCAGAGCAGACAAGAAAAAAAGCTATGCCAATATGATACGTAAGGATCTAGAATTTGAAATTGGTCATAAGGTGTTTTTGAAAGTAGTACCCATGAAAGGTATTCTGAGGTTTGGCAGGAAAGGAAAGTTGAGTCTGAGATTCATTGGACCTTTCAAGGTCCTGGAACGAGTTGGCCCTGTAGCTTACCGTTTGGCCTTGCCCCCAACATTGTCTTTAGTTCATAATGTCTTCAATGTTTCGATGCTAAGGAAGTATGTGGCAGACCCATCCCATGTAGTTGACTACGAGCCCTTACAGTTGAATGATAACTTGAGCTACGAGGAGAAGCCCATAGAGATTCTTGCCAGAGAAGTAAAGACATTGCGTCGTCGGGAAATTGCTTTTGTGAAAGTTCTATGGTAGAACTACCAGTTCAGGGGAACCACCTAGGAGCGAGAGGATGAGATGAAGGCCCAATACCCGGAGCTTTTTCAAGGATGAACTTTCGAGGACGAAAGTTCTTTGAGGGGGGAAGAATGTAACATCCCACACCTTTTTATTTATTTATTAATAATGTAAAACTTTTCCTTTTTCAGTAATTGTCCTTAGTTGAAGAGAATGTTTGGAATTTTGAATTTAAAGTATAAGTGCGAGGAATTAAGTGTTGTCGTGGAAATTATTCAAAAATTATTCAATTTGAAAAGTTATGGCAGGAATTAATTATTTTTGGAAAAAGAAAAGGAATTAAATAGTATAAAGTAGGTTAAGGAAAGGATTTAATTAGGGTTATACTATTTTCCTTTTATTATTATTATTATTATTTTTTTAATTATTTTTAATAATAATAATAATAATAATAATAATATTAGTATTTTTTAAAAAAATAAAAAGGACCCCCCCTCATGCCTTCTCCCTCACGCGAGCCCCCCCTCCGCTTTCTGCTTCCACGCCGCCTCACTGCGCCGTGCCTCTCAGCCGTCTAATCGCCGCCGTTCGTGGGTTCTAGCTGGCCAGATCCCGCCGGTCAGACACGCCGCCAGTCGCCCAGCTCTCCAGCTGAGCGTTCGTCCAGACTGCCGCCGCCCGAGCCCAAGCTGGCCTCCACCGCTCGCATCCCTTTCTCTCTCGGCAACCCTTGCCTAATGGTGCCGTCCGCGAGCATCGGGGACCCAAACCGCGTGATCTCTCCCTTTTCAGTCGCGTGTCCTTGCCTCTCCTCGTCGCCGACTCTTCGCACTGGGGTTTCGCACGCCTATGCTCACGCCGTGTCGGTCATCGTCGACTCTCAGCCGTTCGCGGGTGCCAGATCTAAGATCGTGGGTTCGACGTCGTTGTTGATCTGTCTTGTCGTGTAGAGCCACTTCTTCGTCCGGCGTCGCTTCTTCGTCCATCGCCGCCCAGCTTCTACCGTCATCGCGGTTGCTGTCACATCTCTTTTGGGTAAGATTCTTAGTTTTAGATGTTCTCCTGGAAGTTTGGGTGTGGTTTGTTTTGGAATAATTTTGGTTAAAATCCGTTAAGTTTGGACTTTCAGAAGCGATATTCAGAGAATTTTGAGGACGTTGCTCATCGAGAAGGAGACTGATTTTTTGTCAGGAATTGTTAAGTTTGGGTGAGTAGTTGGGCTGTTTGTCTTTTGGGTTAAGGGTACCTATAAGAAAATTAAGTTACTAATTTGGGACTAAAATCATGTTCAGATTGGCGTTTTGGTATGAGTTCTAAAATCTGCTAAGAAGAAATTTTGGAGTCGAAATCTTGCGAGTTTCGTTTGGGTAAGTTTTGGTGACCGTCTGATTTAAATTTTTATGTTGGGTCCTGATTCCAAAGACTGAAATTTAGTATTATGTCTGTATTAGGGGACTTAATTCAAGGTTTATTTTGTTGAAGATCATTAGCTTGGATTAATATCTGAACTTGACTACGAGGTAAGTAATCTTACCACTGGAACTGCCCACGGGCTTGGCATTAGTTGAATGCTAGCATGATAAGTGGGTGTTATGGTAAATGTTAGCATGTTGATTGACAGTATGACCTGAATCAAAGTATGTTCTGGCACAAAATCTGATTTTTTTACATACACACCTAAGTGCTTGATCGTTAGTATGTGATAGTATGTGTTTTCATATGTCGATGTCTGATCTGCTAGTATTGAGGCATACTTGCATGTTGTGGATTTATGATATAAGTTATACATGGATAATGTATAATATGTTATTAAGAATTATGTGTATGTGATGAAGCCATGGTATCAAGGATTTTTATGTATGTTTTAGAACTATACAATGTTGAATCATAGCACGTTAAGACTGTGTGAATATCCTCATTGATTAGTTAGATGCTCACCAGTTTGTGTTTTCTTCGGGATTCACCAGTTTGTGTTTCCTTCGAGATTCACCAACTTGTGTTTCCTTCGAGATTCACCAGTTTGTGTTTCCTTCAGGATTCACCAGTTTGTGTTTCCTTCGGGATTCACCAGTTTTTGTTTCCTTCGGGATTCACCAGTTTTGTGTTTCCTTCGGGATTCACCAGTTTTGTGTTTCCTCCGGGATTCACCAGTTTTTTGTTTCCTTCGGGATGTACCAGTTTTGTGAGCATACTTAACTACAATAGGATATGACTCAGTCTCTCATCTATTACATGTATTTATGTGCCATATGCGGGTATCTAGAGGACATAGATGTCTAGCCTGACCCCAGTGGTGGGGCTACTTACTTAGTATTCCATACTCATTCTTTCTTATGTTGATGTTTCAGGTAAAGGTAGAGATGCACCTGCGATGGTGCAGCGGAATTCATGATCGAGCCACTGGGACTAGTTTTTACGCTTCCGCATCATGAGATTTAGAGTTCTTTTCATGTTTCTCTTAATGTTTAGTTTTGATGTTTGAAACTTATTATTAAGAATTGTTTTTCATATGTATTTATTAACCTTTATGATTTATGGGTACCCTATTATTATTTTTTTTATAATTGCATTTAATAAATGTCTTTTAAACTTCTCTTATTTTAATTAACATTTATTTCAAATAACTGAGCGTCGTTTTAAATTCTTTGCATGCATTTATTTTAGTAACGACCTAACCTAAGTCCTAGGGGGTCGGGTCGTTACACTACCCATGTGATCTAATGGACCTGTTTCTTGAAGCTCCAACGGTACGTGAATAGCTGACTAAACTCTTTAGCCACGAAATCCACCATCCGTTAACTGTTAGTGATTCCACTAAAGACCAACAGTTGAACTCTTCTTACCATAGATATACTTTTTGTGTCCATCGGATATAACCAATCATGAGTACGATGACCCTTCATAGATGCCCGTAAGTACAGCTA
>NW_028325513.1:0-1355 GCF_027475165.1 Benincasa hispida
TATTTTAGTGATTTAGAATAGTTGCTACCGTGGGGCAGTCAACAATCCCTTTACTGAAGCAAGACAATTCTTGAATAAATACTATATCAGAATAACTCTTTACTCCTATAGTTCTTTTGGTTACCATTTTCGGTCAAGATATTTACTAAAAATTAGTAATTCTTGTAAATGTGACTCGCCATTTTTAGATCTTATAGAACGATATGAATATGCTCCCGAGATGGAAGACAATACCCAAGATGGAACTATAAGACCCTATTCATTACTGAAGCTTGGGTTGTTCCGAATCCTATGTTACAACCCTCCGTGGGGATCGCCGTGTTAACGAGTAGCTAGTGCCGCCTAAAAACGACAGCAAGCGTAACATAGGAATCTCACGGTTCAAACTAATGGAGGAGACCGTAGGATAATGTTGACACATTTCCTTCACCCACTTACTATGAACTACTTCCCTCATTCACCTTGTTATTGACCCATGTAAACACTTTCCGAATGGAGTAGTCGCGGCAAAAGTGACACGAAGCCGAGCATGGATCTGATGGTGTGAACTCTTGATGACATGAAAGCTAATAACTATATATCATTGAATATATTGTTAATCTCCCACTGAAGTGTTATAAATGTTTGGGTATTTATTTACTTAGGTTAAAACCGGCTAACTTTTAAACAACCTAAGTCTATATCATTTTTATCCAAGTATAACATTTATATTTGGATATAACCCTACGATGTCTAAGTGTTTAAACTAGTTTTAAACCTCACACCGCTCACGCAAGCTCATAAAATCAGTTAACAACACTCAATCTTTCGGTCATAATGCCCAGGTAGAAGGTGTTACGTAAACCGTCAACTTAAGTACCCCCAGCCTTAGACAGGTTTATGAACCTATTTGAGTTTGTAACCAAATTTTATTAGGAAACAATCTATTTTAACGGTTAAAACTAGTTTGTTTAACCTAAGTGAGCATGCTATGTATCTTTGTTATGGATTTTAAAGTCTAATTACATTTTATAACAACATTCATCAAAGGAATTCAATATAACATTTATATTAAAAGAAACCTTATATATGCATTCTATACATTATAACAATTTATAACATACATTCAATGCATGTAACATGCTTCCTACGGTGGGATTTTAAACCTATATGGCATACTGTATGTACATATAAGATTTATTTAATTATAACATACATCACATGCATAAAAATTAAACACATACTGATACGGTTTTAGTTTTGGCATTTTTAAGTAAACAAAAGCCTATGTATTACCAAAAACAGTTGATAGCTCCAAACCGCTTCTTGATCACTCGAACAACTCCAAACCGGACCCAAAAATACTTGAACCGGAT
>NW_028325514.1:0-71786 GCF_027475165.1 Benincasa hispida
CCATTCACTTTAATATTGACTCATACAAATGAAGGAAATTGAACGTGAGGATTTCCATGAGCAGCAGAATGATCTTTCAAAATTTCATCCATATATGAACATTAACAATTACAGTACACAAAAGGAAACATACAGGCTATGCACAAAAAGAAATAACAACATGCTTTTCTATACGATCAAGGGATATAACTAACATACCTTTGAAGACTCATCTTCAATATCCCTTGATCATGAATGCTCGAACAGACTCCAATACTGCAGCACACGAACGCACGAACTCAATAATCTCCAAGATCATGAACAATGGACAACCACCACACAAAAACCGCGAACTCAACGATCGGCCTCCGAATAACCTGACTATGTCGAGTTGAGTACGACACCATCACTATGGCTACCTTGGTATTCTCGGTGTGAGAATCCAGAAGTGTGGAATCTCTGTGGACTTGGTTAAAGGACGAGACCGAAGGAAGAACAATCGTGTAAATGATTGAGAAAGTGGGAGATGTCAAAGTCTATTATATAGACGATGCCCAATTGTTTAGCTAATCGGCCAGCTGAGTGATCTATCGTATTGAAACACTCCACGATCGACTAATCTCTCTTTAGTTTTCGTTTTTCTTTTATGTCACGGTTACCATGAAACCACCAATAACCTCCTACTTAATTGGTTATTAGAGAAAAAAGAAATAATTATCCAATAATTAACATTATTATAAATATACATAATAATCAACTTACCATACTATATTTATAACCTATAGTTTTAATATTTCATCTCATGAAAAATATAAACTGTAGCTTTTTTTTCTAATTCATGGTCCTTAATGTAAATCTTATTTACATTAATCCTCTGCTTGATGTATCTCATACATCATACCGATTGTATCATATATAATTGAATTACCTCTTGTCAATTTGAACATTTCAAATCAACACCAAGAACTGATCCTCAACTTGAATCCATTAAGTTACAAAGGGGACCTTATGGACCTATAGCTTGAAGCTCCAACGGTACGTGAATAATTGACTAAACTCTTTAGTCACGGGATCTACCATCTGTTAACTGCCAGGTACTCCACTAAAGACCGACAGCTGAACTCTCCTTACTACAGATATATTATGTGTCCATATCAACCAATCAATAGTGCGATAGCCCTTCACAGATCACCCGTAAGTACAATTAGGCCAATAACCATTATGCCTGTAGTTACATCTAACTCCTTAAGTAGCACTAATCCCTCTAATGAACATAAGTTATAATTCTACTATGACTGAGTCCTCTCTTCCAAAGAGAAGTTGTGGACACTATGTTCAAGCCCCGAAATCAGCCCTTAAGGGAGAAATCTATCTACTTACTCCTGCTTTGGGGAAGAAGTGAATTCCATCTCGTGTAACTGAGTTCCCAGCTCCCAAATCAGACAAGTCTCTAAAAAGGTAGGCATGTTGAGCTAAAAATTTGGCTACTCTCACCCATACTAATCAAAGAACTGCCCTCAAAGGCAGGAGTTCCCAAAACACTCAGGATTGAGGTCATGTCACCTATGGTCATTTAGGTGAGATGTAAGTCTCCAGTATCAATGACATTATATACAGAGATGAATCATCTCGTCGTCCTATCTTATACCAATTTTTTGCATAGGATATCCCCGCTCGCATGTCTCCACATGAATGGTTAGGATCTACCATCTGTAGTAGTTCACAACATTTACAAACCTCTGCAAAGCGGGTTGTATCCGTAATGTCACCAGGATCAGGAATCCCTCCTTAATCCTTATACTATAGACCTATTTAGGTTATCACTTAAGGCATGATCCATTTGTATATCTCATATACATGCTTAAGTTTACATACAATAACCATGGATCTTTGTTTATTGGATATGAGTAAATGCCAGATAAAATAACTCTTATTTTATTCATAACAATATGTATATATTACAAACTACGAGACTCCAAGATAATTAGGACACCAATCCCAACAATCAACCACTTGTCCTAATGCCTCGGAAGACTAGTGTACAATACAAGATAAAAACATGTACAATATATAATAAACTAGGGCATACCCAGTATCATCTCCCATTTACCCTAGACAAGATGTCGCATGTCCCGCAGACCCAGACTCTCTAGGTGACCCTCGAACACTTTAGCCATGAGAGCCTTTGTAAAGGGATCAACAACGTTGTGCTCCATCGCAATCTTCGTGACTACCACATTACCGCGATGCACAATCTCCTTGATCAAGTGGTATTTTCATTTGATATGCTTGCCTCAACGATGACTCTAGGTTCCTTCAAATTTGCCACAACCCCGCTGTTATCACAATAAAGAGTGATCGACAAATCCATATTTGGAAAAACTTCCAAATCTATAAGGAATTTCCTCAGCTAAACAGCCACCTTAACGGCTTCACAAACAGCGACATATTCGGCTTCCATAGTGGAGTCCGTGATGCATCCTTGTTTAATGCTTCGCCACACTACAACCCCTCCATTTAGAGTGAACACTGACCCCGATGTCGATTTGTGAGAATCTCTATCCATTTGAAAATTAAAGTCTGTGTATCCTGTAAGGATCAGATCCTTATCTCCATACACGAGCATGTAGTCCCTCGTTCTCCGAAGATACTTGAGGATCGTCTTGACCTCCGTCTAGTGATCTAATCCTGGATTGGACTGATAACGACTAAGAATCCCTACTGCGTAGCAAATTTCGGGTCTGGTACACAACATTGCATACATTAAGCTTCCAATAGCTAAAGGGGAATCTGTCTCATCTCCTTAACTTCTTGAGGCGTCTTAGGACATTGATCCTTAGACAAAACGATTTCATGCCTGAAGGGTAATAAACACCTCTTGGAATCCTACATCCTGTACCTGATCAAAATTTGATCAATGTACGATGCCTTAGACAAGGCTAACCTCTTTAATCTAAGACAGGTGTCCTTTATTTTAAAATCTCTTCTAAATAGTTTCCTTCAATTCCACAGCAATATGGGTATGAATAGAATAGAGTACATCATAACTATTCTTCTCAATGAGTTATAGACTTATCAGTCTCTTATGAAAAGTAAGGGACCGGTAGAAGGAAAGGCAAATGTTTCCCATTCCAAGTAGCTCCACAAGGAGTCATTCTCTGGAACTAAGTCTGTTCCATTATCTTCTGGTTCTAAGAAGATCTACAAAAAGAAAGGCGGGAAGGGGAAGACTCTGGTTGCTGGGAAAGGCAAAGGCAAGGCCAACGTGGTCGACAAGGACAAATGCTTCCACTACAATATGGATGGTCACTGGAAACGCAATTTTCACAAGTACGTCGCCCAGAGGAAGAAAGGGAAGGAAGGTAAATATAATTTATTGGTTCTAGAAACTTGTTCAATGGAAAATGACCATAATGCCTAGATACTTGATTTTGGAGCCACTAATCACGTTTATTCTTCTTTTCAAGGAATTAGTTCCTTCCAGTAGCTCAAGGAGGGTGAAATGACGCTCAAGATTGGAAATGGAGACGTCATTTCAGCTCGTGCAGTGGGAACTGCTAAGTTGTTTTTCAGAAAGAGATACTTAATTTTGGACCATTTGTATATAGTTCCCAAAATTAAAAGGTACCTTGTATAATTTCTTGTTTCTTATATGTTTTAAGACTAACTGAATCACAAATACCTATCTTTGGCATTTGAGATTAGGCCATATAAATCTCGATAGGATTGGAAGACTGTTAAAGAATGGACTACTAAGCGAGTTAGAAAATGATTCATTACCTTCATGTGAATCCCGTCGTGAAGGAAAAATGACTAAAAGACCTTTTAGTGGAAAAGGTTAAGAACCAAAGAGCTCTTATAGCTCATACATTCAGATTTTTGTGGTTCGATGAATATAAAAGCTCGAGGAGGGTACGAATACTTCATCTCTTTCATAGATGATTATTCGATGTATGATTACTTATACCTAATGGAACATAAGTCTGAAGCCTTTGAAATGTTTAATGAGTACAAGGCTGAAGTTGAAAACCTGTTAGCTAAAACAATTAAAACACTTCGAACTGATTGGGGTAGAGAGTACATGGATTTAAAATTCTAGGACTATATGATGGAACTTGGAATTCAATTCCAATGTTCAATACTTGGTACACATCAGCAGAACGGTGTATCTAAAATAAGAAATAGAACCGTGTTAGACAGGTTCGTTCTATAATGAGCTATGCTCAATTTCCTAGCTCGTTCTGGGGGTATGCAGTAGATACTACAATTCACATCTTGAATAATGTTCCCTTGAAAAGTGTTTCTAAAATGCCTTTCGAGTTATGAAGGCAGCATAAACCTAGTTTACGTTACTTCAGAATCTGGGGTTATCTTGCCCACGTGCTGGTGACAAATCTTAAGAAGTTAGACATGTTGGGTTTTGTGTCCTAAAACTCGTGGTTTGTAAACAAGAAAACTTATTCTGAAAATTCAATAAGTTGTTATTGAATATATGAATTTCTTATTTCGTTTTAGAAATAAATCCAATAAACTAAAAGATCCATGACTATTCCATGAGTACTTGAACTTTATGTGGAGACATAAAGGTGGATCATGTTCGAGTAAATAGTCAAAATGGTCTATAGTATATGAATAAGGTCGGGTGCCTTATTCTGGTAACACTATCGGATGCGGCCCACTCTATAGTTGTTACAAGGAGTTGTAAAGTGCTACAGACAAAGTGATTCTAATTCGTACATGTCATGACATGAGGAGTAGGGGCGTCATGTGCAATGAGTTTGCACAAGATCGAACCACGAAATAAGTCACTCTTACTTTATAACGATGTTTACTGTTTAAGACTAACTTTTTTTCAAAGCGATGATCTAGGTAACTTGACCTTTATCCTAAGCTAACTATGAATTCATGTTTATTCTGAATTATCCTTAGATTTGCATAGGTGAGGGTTGACTCAACAACGCCGGCTCAATAAACCTCCATTTCAAGGGTAAGACCGGGTAGATAACTGGGGACATAGGGTGCAAGATGGAATTCACTCCTACCTGCTTTTAGGGATAGCAGAGAGGTCGATCCCTTAAGTACTAACTCTAGGTCTTGAACAAGAGGTCTCACCCTCTCATTGGCCAGAGAGGGACTCGGTTTGGTGATCATTGTTTATTAGAGGCTTAAGGAACAAGAGGGAATCACGGGGGTAAAACAACAATTTGATCCAACCGTTATTACGAACAACCTGTAATGGGTTAACATACTAATCATGGTTATATCGAGTGGACATAATATATCTACAGTGAGGGGAGTTCAACTCTGACCTTAATGGACTGACCTAGTAGTTAACGAATGGGGGCTAATTTGATATAAAGAGTTTAGCCAATTAATTTGAATCATTGGAGCCCATGATCTGTAGGTCCACGAGGTCCCCCTACCAGCTCAAAATGGATTAGCCTTAGAGTAGCGTGATAAGTTAATTTGAAACGTTCAAATTAGAATTAAAGAAATTAGTAATTATATGTGATATAATTACGCATTTAATTTTAGAATTAAACGAAATTGGAGAATCAATTAATATTTAAATTTGATTTAAATATTAAATGCATGAATATGGATTCATGATGGTGGAATTAGTGTTAAATTAATTTAATATTTGATATTGAATTAATTAGAATTAATTACATTGGTTAATTAATTATTTATTATTATTTTTATTAGAAAATTAATTTTGTAGAATAATAAAGATTTCATTTTTTAAAAGAAAAATTTATTTTAGAAATCAATTAGAAACTCAAAATTGAAAAAGATAGAAAATGGAAAATCCCAAAAAGTGGGATTTCTCAACTTTCTAATCAACTAGCTTACAGACTCTCCACCATATTTTTTAGTCAATCTTTCAAGCATGAGGTGCAATTCATGCAGCTATTTCTTTGCACGAAAGTCATGCAATAAATACTGAAGATTGAAGTGGAAATCGGGCATGCACTTGGGTTGATTTTAGGAGAAAATCTCTCTAAGTTGAAGAAGAGTCTTCAACTAAAAAACCAGATCTTCTTCTCCATTTCCCTTAATCCAAGCTTATTTTGAGTCCCACAACTCAATCTAAGGCACCAAGAGAATAGTAGGGAAGGCCTTGAGGGGGTTCAAGCTGATTTGGAGAAGATTTAAAGTTGAGTTCGAGTATCAAGTGTTTCTTCAAAGCTATGTCATGAAACCCTCTTATTAGTTTATGAGCATGCTTAATTCAAAGCCAAAATTAATGAATTAGAATGCTTAATGATCTGTTTTACTTCCGCTGCGTGTTTTCTAACTCTAAATATTGGTATCAGAGCATCATCTAAGCATTCAATATGGTTTAATTTTGGTTTGGTGTGTGTTTTTCATGAGATATATGAAAATGGTGCACTGATATTGTTTTCTGAGATTTGGCATTCAAATTCTTTTTGATTCATTTGTTAAATTTGTAATTGACTCTTGATTGATAAGCTTATGTATGCTCAAGAGTCTGTAATTTATTTGGAGTCAATAGAGTTGAAATTAAGATGTAATTAAAGAAAAAAGTGAATAAGGCCGAGCTGGAGAATTCTGATGTTGAGCTTATGTCCAAGCAGCGTTGTAAGGTTGCTTATGTTGCTGAGCGAGAGCGACACCAAAACCAATAAGATTCAATCGAGCAGTGAGCGTAAGGAAGCGAGAAGCAAGATTTGAACCCGGATGAGCGAGCTAGCGAGAACCATGCAACAAGCGATGAGCAGCGAGTTTGAACCAACCAACGAGCGAGTAGCAAGTTTTGAACTGATTTGACGAGCGAAAGCAACCGGTTCGACCGGTTTTCTTCAGGTTTTGTCTAGTTCGGCCTCAAATGGTTTTTGGCTGGTTCGGTTCAGGTCCGGTTCAAGCTATTCAGGTCTGGTTTGGGGCGGTTCAAGCGGTCCAGAAACGTTTTGGAGCCAATTTTTTTTTTCTTTTTTGTAATAATTAGGCCTTTGTTTGCTTGAAAATGCCAAAACTAAAACCATATTTGTATATGTTTAATTATGTATACATGTGAATTATGTTATAATTAAATAAACCTTGTATGTGAATAAAGTATGCCATATAGATTTAAAATCTCACCATAGGAAGCATGTTACATACATTGAAAGTATGTTATAAAGTGTTATAATACATAGTATGCATGTTTGGGTTTCTTCCAAATAATATAGATGTTATATTAAATATTAAATATCTTTCATGTATGTTGTGGATGTTTAGCATGTCTAAAATTTTGTAAGTTGTTATAACATTGGGTTAGACATTTAAAATCCATAAAAAAGAAGAACTACATGCTCACGTAGGTTAATTGCCTGTTTTAATAGTTAAAATAGATCGTTTTAACTATTAAAACAAGGGTTACAAACTCAACGGGTATATAATCCTGTCTAAGGCTGGGAGTATTTAAGTTGATGGTCTACAGAACACCTCCAACCTAGGGATTATAGCCGAATAATTGAGTATTGTTAACCGGTTTTATGAGCAATACGTGAGTGGTGTGAGGTTTTAAAACTGGTTTATCACCTAGACATCATAGGTTAAATCCAAATATAAACGTTATATTTAGATAAACACCTAAACTTAGGTTGTTTAATTAGCCAGAACAAGCCTAAGAAAATGTATACCCAATTTAACATTAGAACACTTTAATGGGAGTTTAATAACATATATGATATGCTATTAAAACACTTCGAAAATAAAAAATAATGTATATAATATGTTAGAACACTTCAGTGGGAGATTAATAAACATATATGATATGATTATTTTTTAGCTCTCACGTCCCTATGAGTTCACGATCGAAATTCATGTTTCATTTCGTGTCACCCTGGGACTGACCTCCATTTGAAAAGTGTTTACATGAATCAAGATTTTAGGTGAATAGGGGAAGTTGTTTACCATAAAATCAAATGTGATGTTTTGATTTTAATTTTCACATCTCAAGATGTTCACACCATGAGGTTCATGCGGCACATCATGTCACCCTGGGAATGATCTTCATTCTGAAAAGTTTGCTGAATCAATATCAAGGTGAATGACGGGAAGTTGTTTAATGGAAAATCAAATATATGAAATATTGATTTCAATTCTCATGTCCCTAGAAAATTTCCACCGTGAGATCCATGCAGTATTTCATGTCATTTTGAGAGTGACCTCGATCCAGAAAGTGTTTGTCATGAGGTCAAGATCAAAGTGAATGGGGGAAGTAGTTTATAGTAAATGGGTGAAGGATATGTGTCAACAAATCTTGCAGTTTCTTCTATTGGTTTGGACCGTGAGATTCCTATGTTGCGCCTGCTTGTCGTCTTTAAGTTGGCCTCGCTAGTCGTTTAACGATAACTATCCCCTTGGAGGGTTTTAACATAAGATTTGGAACAACTTAAACTCTAGAGATGGATAGGGTTTCTAAATTCGTTTTCAGCTTTTATTTTTCAATTCGGGAGCATCGTTGGGGCCCACTTCTGAGGTCTGAAAAAAGAGGGTTACACTTACAGAATTACTAAAGAGTTAGTAATTTTACCAAAAACGGTATCTAAATGAATATCGGAATATAAGTTATTCTGGGGATAGTATTTAGTCAAGAATGTCTTGTTGTAGTATCATTGCAAAAACAATCTTGGGTATATTATTACTTTGCTAAAACTTGTTTGTGT
The DNA here is from genome assembly GCF_027475165.1 of Benincasa hispida. Classification (NCBI taxonomy): domain Eukaryota; kingdom Viridiplantae; phylum Streptophyta; class Magnoliopsida; order Cucurbitales; family Cucurbitaceae; genus Benincasa; species Benincasa hispida. The sequence continues at coordinate 8,655 of NW_028325514.1, forward strand.
TTAAAAAGCAATTCATTGATCAAATTTATTTATATTTTTCAGAATGACGAGTTCATTAGTACAATTTTTGGCGTCTGATAAATTTATTGGGGATAATTATGTCACTTGGAAAACAAACCTGAATACTATAATGGATTGGCCTTAGAGTAGCGTGATAAGTTAATTTGAAACGTTCAAATTAGAATTAAGGGAATTGTAATTATATATGATATAATTACGCATTTAATTTTATAATTAAACGAAATTGGAGAATCAATTAATATTTAAATGTGATTTAAATATTAAATGCATGAATAGGGATTCATGATGGTGGAATTAGTGTTAAATTAATTTAATATTTGATATTGAATTAATTATAATTAATTAAATTGTTTAATTATTTATTTATTATTAATTTTATTAGAAAATTAATTATTGAATTAATTTTGTAAAATTAATAAAGATTTCATTTTTGAAAACAAAAATTGATTTTAGAAATCAATTAGAAATTCAAAATTGAAAAAGAGAGAAAATAAAAATTCCCAAAAAGTGGGATTTCACCACTTTCTAATCAACTAGCTTACACACTCTCCACCATATTTTTTTAGTCAATCTTCTAGGCATGAGGTGTAATTCATGTAGCAATTTCTTTGCATGAAAGTCATGCAATAAATACTGAAGATTGAAATGGAAATCGGGGATGCACTTGGGTTGATTTTAACAGAAAATCTCTCTAAGTTGAAGAAGAGTCTTCAGCTAAAAAACTAGATCTTCTTCTCTATTTTCCCTTAATTTAAGCTTATTTTAAGTCCCACAACTCAATCTAAGACACCAAGAGGATAGTGGGGAAGCCCTTGAGGTGGTTCACAAGCTGATTTGGAGAAGATTTGCAGCTGAATTTGAGTATCAAGTGTTTCTTCAAAGCTATGTCATGAAACCCTCTTATTAGTTTATGAGCATGCTTAATTCAAAGCCAAAATTAATGAATTAGAATGCTTAATAATCTGTTTTACTTCCACTGCGTGTTTTCTGACTCTAACAATTGGTATCGGAACATCATCTAAGCATTCAATTTGGTTTAATTTTGGTTTGGTGGATGTTTTTCATGATATATATGAAAATAGTGCACTCATATGGTTTTCTGAGATTTTACATTAAAATTCTTTTTTATTCTTTTGTTAAATTTGTAATTGGCTCTTGATTGATGAGCTTATATATGTGCTCAAGAGTCTGTAATTTATTTGGAGTCATTATAGTTGAAATTAAGATCTGTAATTTATTTGGAGTCATTATAGTTGAAATTAAGATGGAATTGAAGAAAAAAGTGAAGAAGGTCGAGCTGTAGAATTCTGATGTTGAGCTTCTATCCAGGCAACGTTGCAACGTGAAAAAGAAAATCTTTATGTCTTAGCCTAAGAGGTTTGTAGCCTAAGGTCAGGATAAAAAAGTTTGCAAGTTGAATCAATTCATTTATGGGTTACAGTAGATGTCCAGATCTTGGAACATTAGATTTCATATTGCGATCAAATCTTTTGGTTTTGATCAAAATATTGATGAATCTTGTGTCTACAAGAAAATCATCAACGGTAAAGTAGATTTCTTAGTACTTTATGTAGACGATATCCTACTCATTAGGAATTATGGAAGGTAACTTAATAATATTAAAAATTGGTTGGCAGCCAAATTATTAGGGATTACAAGAACAAAATGTTGGCTCTATCTCAAGCAACTTATATCAACAAAATATTGACTCGATGTTCGATATAGAACTCTAAGAAGGCTTTATTACCTTTCAGGCATGAGGTTCACTTGTCTAAGAAACAGTGTCCTAAGACACTTTAAGAAGTTGAGGATATGAGATGTATTTCCTATGCCTCAGTTGTGGGGCAACTCAACATATGTTATACTCCACACTAGGGCAGATATTTGTTATGTAGTTGGAATAGTCAGTAGATACCAGTTCAATCCAAGGTTAGACCACTGGACAGCTGTTAAGAATATCCTCAAGTATCTTAGGAGAACAATTCACTACAAGCTTAAGTATGAGTCTAAGGATTTGATTCTTACGGAATACACCTTTACTCTGATTTCCAAACTGAGAAGGATTCTAGGAAATCCACGTCAGGATCAGTGTTTACTATGAATGGAAGAGTTGTACTATGGTGTAGAATCAAGCAATGATGCATTGCAGACTCCACGATGGAGGCAGAATATGTAGCTACTTGTGAAGCAACAAAGGAAACAGTTTGGTTCAGGACGTTCCTAAGTGATTTGGAAGTGGTTCCAAACATGAACTTGCCTATCACTTTATACTCTGACAACAATGGGGCAGTAGCATTTTGGATTTTATGCCCTAAAACTCGTAGATAATAAATGTTATTAATTGACCGTCATCAATAAAGAGTTATAGATATTAATTCAACAAATGTTATTGTTTGTATTGTTTGTCTATTTTTTTTCTTAATAACCCTAAATTCAATAAACTAACATCAAGGTTGCCTTATGAGTCTTGAAATGTATGTGGAGACATACATGGATTAATGTTCAAGATACAGCCTCAAGGATTTATAATATAAAAATAAGGTTGGGTACCTTATCCTGGTAACACTATGGATACGACCCCTTTGTATTTGATATAAACGCAATGATCCAATGTGTTCATGTCGTTAACATGCGACTAGAGGTATCCTATGTAATGAGTTGCATAAGATCAGACTCCGAAATAGTAACCACTAGATGTAACATCGTTAACAAGTTAGGCAACTTAATCTTAATCCTGAGTATATTATGAACTCATGTTCACAAAAGATTGTCCTTTGATTTGTATGGCCGAGGGTGACCAGTTCACCGGTCTAATATGCCTACCATTTTTAGGACAAGACTGAATGGAGAGTTGGGAACATAACAATACAAGATGGAATTCACTCCTTCCAGTCTTAAGGATAAGTAGATGAGTGTTCCCTTAAGTGGTGTCTCTGAGACTTGAACAAAGAGCCCTACCCTCTCACTGGCCCAAGAGGGGTTTCTATTTATTAGTTGGACCATAAACAGGTTGTTCATTAGAGAAGCATCGGTACTTAAGGAGTCAAAGATAACCCAAGGGTAAAACGATAATTTGACCCAGTTGGAGTTACAAACACTTGTGAAGAACTAACTTGTTGTTATTGGTCTATATCCGTGGACACAGAAATATATCTGTAGTGAGAAGAGTGTAGTTGTGGGTCTTTAGTGAAGTGTACCCTCAGTTAACGAATATTGATTAGCTTGGTTAATGAGTTTAGCTAATGAATCTTATATCGTTGGAGCTTCTGATCTATAGGTCCACTAGGTCCCCTAGTTAGCTCACTAGAGGATATTTAAGAGGGATGATTTGAATTGTTCAAATTAATATAAATAAATCATATATTAATGTGATTAATATATAATTGATTATCGATATGGGCTATAATTCAAATTAAATTGGAAAATAATATTTGAATAAGATTCAATTAATTAATTCAAGTGAATTAGATTAAAAAAGAATTTATTAATAGAGATGTATGTACATATACATACGATATTTATGATAATTAAATATATATACATTAAATTAGATTTAATGTATAAATAGTTATCATTAAATTAGATTTAAGGTATAAACAGTTATTTAAGTAATGTTAAAATTAAATTAAATAAGTGTTATTGAATTAATTAATTGTGGAAAAGGGAAATAGGAAAAGGGTTTAATTATTCTGTATATAAAACCTCCTTATGGCCCTTCTAGGAGAAAAAAATACTGACAATACATAACACATAAGTGTTATTGTACAAAATTTTCCCTAAGCCACAAAGAGAGTCCTCTCTACTCTCCAAAACCCTTTTCTCCTATTCTCTCCTAATAGTTGGATACTACCTATCCCTCTATTGAAATCTTAGAGAATGAAGAGGTTACACTCGTGGTGGTGTTTGAGCTTGTTTAAGAAATTATTCGTGATCAAGATCGTTGGAGGAGTCATTCATTAGAACTTAAAGAGGATTGTTCGTGGAGCTTGGGAATCTACAAAGGTAAAAATGGTTCTAATCTTTTTCCCTGAAGCATGTTATATTACATGTTTATATTCTATTTTAGTATCCTAAATTTGTTTATATAAAAATTGAATTGCAGGATGCAAGGCATTCACCAATGCTTTCGCTACGGGATCTGATCCCTTCAATTGGTATTAAAGTCAATTTCTTGCATCCACGTTCTTCGTATTTTTCGAAACAAAGTCAGTTTAGAGGTGAGTTTAATATTTTGCATTTGGAATGTTTGAATGTTGGTTTGCAAGAATGGATATTTTTTTTTATTTTGGCACGTAGATTACTTTTAATTTGATTAAATTGTAAGGGTTGTATTTTTTGGGCAATTCAATTCTTGCTTTGAGTATGTAAATCTATGTCGATTGAAAGAGCATGGTTGAACAGCAACATTCTGTCGCTCAACGTCACGATGCTGCTAGTATATAAGTCTATGTCGATTAAAAGAGAAATGGTTGTGAACAACAACATTCTATCGCTTAACGTCACGACACTATTATCACAGTGCTGCAATGCTGAAAGGCGAACACAACGTAAAGCAGTCATATCGTTGCAACGCTACCTTCAGTGTTGCAACGCTCTGAGTTTCAACGGAATGCTAGTGACGCGCGTGAGGATGGATTGATTATAGTTGTTTTGACCTAATTCCCTTTGTATTATTTAATTAAATTAATTAATTAAATCATTATAATAATTATATTAATTTTACATTTAATTTTGCATTAGGGTGCCAAAATCAGTCCAATTTTTGCTGTTTAGATGTTTAAATTAATCTTTGAATTCATATTACATATTGTATGTCATATAGATTCAAAAATACCCACATTAAAATAAACATGCACATGCATCATAAATAAATATAAAGGGTTATATTTTATAGATGCATGATTAAATTAACATGCTCATGCATCATGATATAAGTGTTATATTAGTGATGTATGATTAACCTAAGCATATCCATATATCATACTATATATTAAAATTGTTATAATAAATAGTGGAATGAGGTATGTGAATGCTTGTTTTTCATGTATGATTTATATAAGTATTATATTTATCAAATGAAAATGGAATTTGCATTGAGCATGACATTACTTAGATAAATATAATTTTTGTATTTAATCAATGTCTTTAGATGCAAATTTATACGTTTTAATAGAACATTAAAAATATAAGTGTTATAGTTTTAATAAGATAGTTTAAAATCTATAATCAAGAGTTGCATGCAAACACATGTTCAAATTAATTTTAAATAGTTTAAATTTAATCAAGCTAGACATATGTTTTTTTTTAATGGAATTAGGAATTGGTTATATTTTTTAATTTATTTTAATAGGATAAAAATGAATTTAATTAAATGATTAAATGTATAAAATAATTGCCCATAAGGTACCTTTGTCTAAGGAAGGTTCTATTTAGGAAAGGGTATCTAAGCTGATGGAAGCAGAACACCACCACCTGGGAACCGACTTGGAAGGTGAATTGGGCAAATATTTTATAAGCATGCAATAAATGATTGATTTTATTTAAATATTTTAACAAATGAAATCAAGTATTGTTAAATTATTCAATACAAATGTCATATTGAGCAAATTTAAAGGGACTTAGATAAATTCATTAGACGGGTTTAACTAAGTATAATAAAATCCTAAAAATATTAGAATACTTTAGTGGAGGATATTGGTATATGTGATATATCAAATTTCAGCTCCCACATCCCTAAGAATTCACACCGTGAGATTCATGCTCCGCTTCATGTTGCCCTGGGCACGGCCTCCCTTCAAAAGGTGTTTGCATGGGTCAACAACAAGGTGAATAGGGAAAGTGTTCATAGTAAGTGGGAGAAGGACACATGTCAACGTATCCTACAATCTCCTCCATTAGGTTGCATAGTGAGATTCCTATGGTCTACTTGCGTGTCATCCTAGAGCGACCATCCCTTCGGAGGGCTTGATCATAGGGGTTGAAACAACGCGAACTCCAGCAATAGATAGGGTTTCTTAGGTTAATCTTCAACAGTTTTCTTTCCCTTCAATAGCCTGTTGAACATACCTCTGGGATCCCAAAATAGGAGGGTCACACTTACACGATGAATTAAGTTAGTTAATGAATCTTTCGCCGTAACAACGGTCACTAAAAACTATAGGAATAAAAGTTATTTTGGTGTTAGTAATTGGCTGAGATTGTCTCAATTTAGGGGAAGAATAGTTGATCACCCTTCGATGGTTGTTGTTCTAAACCTCTGAAGTACCGTTGCAAAAACAAAAATCAATAGTTTAATTAAGGTTCTATGATTAAATATGTTTTGCTAAATTGATTGGATAATTAAGTAATGGGTTATGACAAATATAAATACGGTTAATAGATTGTTGTATGTTTCAGCATGTCTTCCACAATTATATCTTTGCTTAAAAATGAGAAATTAAACGGTGAAAACTATGCGACGTGGAAATCTAACCTGAATACGATTATGATTATTGATGATCTACAATTTGTCTTGACGGAGGAATTTCCTCCAGTCCCCGCTCGAAATGCATCCCAAGCGTTGAAGGATGCTTATGACTGTTGGACAAAGACCAATGATAAGGCTCGAGTCTATATCTTAGCAAGTCTGTCTGACGTTCTTCCCAAGAGGCATGAGGTCATGATGTCTGCATGTCAGATCATGGAGTCCCTCCAGGAGATGTTTAGGCAAATGTCTATTCAAATCTGGCACGAGGCCTTCAAGTATATTTACAATGTACGCATGAAAGAAAGCCAATCAGTGAGGAAATATGTTTTCAACCTGATGGACCAGTTCAATCTTGTCAAAATGAACGGTGTGGTCATCAATGAGCAGAGTCAGGTGTCATTTATTTTAGAAGCCCTTCTAAAGAGTTTTCTTCAATTCTGTAGTAATGTGGTTATGAAATAATACAATACAATCTGTCTACCCTTCTAAACGAATTACTGACTTTTGAGTCTCTTATAAAAGGTAAAGGATCAGGAGAATGAGAGGCAAATGTTGACCATTCCAAAAAGTTCCATAAGGATTCATCCTCTGTAACTAAGTTTGTTCCTTTGATCTCTAGTTCTAAAAAGATCCTGAAAAAGAAAGGAGGGCAGAGGAAGGCTCCCACTGCTGGAAAAGGTAAGGGTAAAGCTAAAGCTGACAAGGGTAAATGTTTTCATTGTAATGTGGATGGTCACTGAAAACACAATTGCCCCAAGTACCTTGCTGAGAAGAAGAAAGAGAAAAAAGGTAAATATGATTTACTTGTTCTGAAAACTTGTTTAGTGAAAAATGATCATGATGCTAAGATACTTGATTCAGAAGCCACCAATCACGTTTGTTCTTCTTTATAGGGAATTAGTTCCTTTCAGCAGCTCGAAGATGATGAAATGACGCTCAAAGTTGGCATGAGAAACGTCATTTCAGCTCGTGTAGTGGGAGCTGATAAGTTGTTTTTTGGAAGTAGATTTCTGTTTTTAGAAAACTTATACATTATTCCCAAAATGAGGAGGAACCTTGTTTCTATTTCCTGTTTAATTGAACAATCGTACTCTATTTCCTTTAATTCAAATGAAGTGTTCATTATGTGTTAAGACCAATTGAATCAAAAGAATTTTTAAATCATGAGACGTTTAAAACTGATATACTAAAACAAAAAGGCGAAGAATTTCTCGAAATAACAATGATACATATATTTGGCATTTGATGGTTTTAATGATGCATGTATGTTGATGAATCCATGGAGGGGGAGTTTTCCTAAGTCTTTGATATAAAGGTTCACATGTTTATCTCAAATTTGGAATAAAGTCTGATATAAAATTTAAACAACCTAAAATCTTTGTAATTAATTTTTATTGGTGATTTTCATCTGAAATTTTGTTAGCAAATTTTATCGATCTTTGGATTGGTTTTATTTTCCCTTGAAAAATATCATATCCTAAGAACTTTATTTTTTGTTGAAATAGTTTTCTTTTAGGTAGAGAAACAACTAAACCATTTTGTTTAATTATTTTGTAAAATATTCTTAAATATTTAAAATGTTCTATAGATTGTGAAAAGATTAAAACATCATCAATAATAAACAATTGTTAATTTTTGATGTGGGTTAAAAATGTCATTCACAATATTTTGAAATTCAAAAGGGGCATTGTTGAGTCTGAATGATATTACATTCTGTTCATATCGTCCAAATGAAATATTGAATATTATTTTATACTTATCTTTTTCAGCAATTTAAATTTGCCGGAATCCAGAATTCATATCGAATTTTGAAAATAAGGCATTTTGTATTGGGTTAATTAAGTCTTTTTTGTTTGGTATGGGATATTGTATCCATTCTAAAACAGAATTTAAAAATTCGCAATTGATTACGAGATGAGGCACTCCTTGTTCATTTTCTGCTTGATTATTAACATAAAAAGTTGCACAGCTCCAAGGTGATTTACTAGGTCATGTGATTCCTTTTTCTAAAAATTCTTGAATTTCTTTATGACACTACTTTAATAGTTCAACATTCATTTGTATAGATCTTTCTTTGGTAGGAATTTTGTATTCATGAAAACTTTTAATATATGGTAGACTAAAGACGTGATGCTTTCTTTCCCATAAAGCATTAGGAATAGAAGCACATATTTCTTTTTCAATTAATTCCTTGAATTGATTATTTTTTTTTTGAATATAAGGATCATCTTATTGCTTTTCAATTCTTTAATGATCTGTTTCCTTTTTAGAAATTATATTTGTTGTGTCTTTCTTTTAATAGAATTAACAGTTTTAAATATTAAAGAATTTTGAATAGAATGTATTGTTTTAGTAGATATAAGATTTACAAATTTAAAGGTAATATTTTAATCTAAAATCTTTGAGATTATTTCTTTCTCATTTACCGAGAATGGATAAAGTTGGGATAGGAATGGAGTTCCTAATATTATTTCTTCATCTAAGTCCCTAACTAATATAAAAGTATTTTTAAAACAATATCCTTGATTGTAAATATGTGCATTGGAGAGTTTGTAGTGAATTTTTAATCTTTGACCATTGTCATCATGTAATTTTTCAATGGTTTTCTCAAAGTATTTGGTTGGTATCAGATCTTCTCATATACAATTTTGATCAGTTCCTAAGTCAATTAAAATCTTAGAAGTCAAATGTTATTATGACAAGATTAATAATAGAGTACCATTTTTGTAATTGAGCTTTATTGATAAGATTGATAAAAGATTCATGAGAAATTTCATTGGTTTTGTTATCAATATCAATGTTTTCAGGATTATCAAAAGTGGAAGATTGGTCAATTATTTGTTGAGTTTGAAGTGATAAGAGTTCAAATTTAATTTGAGAATTTTCTTTTTTAATGTTAGATATTTCTTCATTTATTGTATTTATTTCTCTTTAAATGTCAGAAATAGTTACTGGTTTTGTTTTAGGTTCAAAGTGAAAAAATTTATCTTTAAGATTGTAATGTTGGAAACTTTGTTATTTAGGTTCTTCTATAATAAGGTCTTTTAAGTTTTTCAAAATATTCTTTTTTAATTTTTGGATCTTCAATTTGACTAATGGCTTCAAAAAGGATTTTTTAGTCTCTTGAAATGACATTTATACTTTTATTGCATGTACATGTTTCTATTTGAGTATCACTAGTGGGTAATGATGTTTCATAATCACTATAATCAGCATTTTCTTGGATTTCAAAATTTTGGTCGTAAGAGGATTCTTCATTGTTGTCTGACGAAGAGGAAAGGTCTGAAGGTGTTAATAAATTTAATAATTGAATTTTTATGTTCTCTTCTATTTCTATTAATTTTCCCTTTCATAGGACAGTTGGGAGCTATGTGTCTTTTTTGCCTACATTTATAACAAGTAATTTCTTTTTTTTCTTAGTAGTTGTATAGGTTTTAAATCTTCTTTTTGGTTTTGATTTATAATTTTGCTTGTTTTGGATATTTTGAAAATATCTTTGGGTTCTATAGGGTTGTCTATAAAATTTTCTTCTGAATTTCTTGGGTCATTTTCTTGCTAATGGAGCCTGTATTTTCTCATAACTATATTGAGCACAAAAGATCTAAGTTTCTGCTTTTTCTTATGAAATTCATTTTTCATTTTTGCCTTTAATTCAAGGTCTATGCATAAGGCTAATCCTTCATTGTCGATAAAGTTAATTAGTTCACCATAGGTTAGACTATAAAAAAGAATTGTACCTTGATAGGTTTGTCTTATTGTTTGGCGTACCTTTTTAGCAAATAATTTTGGTAATCTTGAGAGGAATTTTTCTTTCCAATATTGATTATTGCAGTCTTCTCGGGTGTAAACTTTACTTAAGAAAACATCTTGATACCATCTGAAATCTTGAAGTTTTGGATATGGTTGGAAAGTATTTCAGAACTTCATTCTTGGAATTGAACGGGTTCTCCAATAAAGTTGCAACAATATCTTGTGTTTGATTGATTCCTGAGTCATTTTGTTCAATTTTAATGGTAGTTGATATCTTTGTTTTGTCACTTGAGGATACATAATTATCCCACCATCCTTTTAAATTTTTAGCGAATCCAGAAATTAACATTTGAGCAATTTGATGGTCTGTATTTTGGTATATCTTATAAGAAGTGGTGGCTAAGGTCATCTCATGCATTAAATTTAGAATTTGATGTTTAGTCATGTCATCTATATTCCATTCATGGATGTCATTTCTTGTACATTGAGTCTGGGTTAATTGATGTCTTTTTTTCATATTGCATGTCAGGGAGAGATGGTCTGGAATAGTAATTTCTATATTTTGGATTGATTTGTTATCTTTTGAAGAGTAAGGTTTTGAAATTGTTCTTCCAGGATTTTATCAAGATTTCCTTTTAGTTCATGTAAGTCAGAATGATTTTCACCGGGAGTTTTATTTATGGTATTAATTTGGATGTTTATGTATTTAATGTTCTTTTTTTATGAATTTGGGTTTAAGCTTTGTAATTGAAGGTTAATTTTGTCTAAAATATTATTAGATTCTTTACTTGAAAAACTCATTAATTTTAAATCTTTATCCGAAATTTCAAAAAGTCTAAATAAAAGTTTTGTCTTATCAATTGGTTGATGTTGTGATTTTATAGGATAATGTTGTGATTTGAGTTTAGATTCTATTGATTTCCACTTGGTTGGATATTGTATGTAAAATTTTATTGGAATAATTATTCTATAATTGTATATTTTTAATATCTTTTAATGCTAGTACTTTTGTTTCGCTTTCGATACGTTAATCATTTTGAAAGGGGAAGCTATCACGTCTTGATCATTGTTATTTTGAAACTTAATTTCTTTTAAAGGAGGATATGTAGAGGTTTGCAAGATCAGAGGGATTTGAAGGAATTGAAGGTTGAATAAGGGAAATTGAAGAAATGGAGATTTAGGGTTTTGCCGGGAAATGCCAAAGGAGACTGGTCATCGCGTTCGTCAGCGTTGACTGTGGTGAAGGGTGGCTGTAACAGGGGGGAGAGACAGAGATAGAGAGAAAATCCAAGATGTCTTGATTATCTAGTTTTATTGAAAAATATCGAAGATTCCATTCGATTTTGTGATTGAGTAATTCCAGCAAAAGATCCATGCCAGATGAAAATAATTTGAAAAATGTAGAGTTAAGTCAAAAGAATTTGAGAAAATATTATTTGAAAAGTATTTAAAACTTTCAAGAATTTGGTATGGTAAGATAGCCTTATTAAGGCCAAATATATCCCTCATTAAACCATAATGGAAAATTTTGAATACATATTTTGTCAAGCATTATGAACTAGGAATGATTAAAATTGTTTAAGCAAAATATATTGTACCAAACATTTTGATAACCGATGTATGAATAATTGGTCGCCGGACAATGTCTAAAACTTCTGTTTTTTATTATTATTATTATTATTACATAAAACATCCTCTTTAGGCCATATATTGCAAAAAAATCTTTAAATTTGAATTTGTTCAAAGAAAACTTTTAGTATTATCTTTTTTTTTTTGACAAATTTACCCCCTTTATTATTTTTATTTCCAATTTTTATACATATTTTCCTATTTACGAAGTTTTTTTAATGATGAGGAGAGAAACTACATTTACTATGGAGATAGAAAATATATTTAATATGATTTTTTAACATTTTCAAATGGAGAGAGAAAATGCGTTTATTTGTTGAGATTTTTCCCTTTGTTTAATTTAATTGAAAAGAGAAAATGAATTTAACGATATTTTATTTTCTATTTTCGTTGGTTTCACTTTTTTTTTTTTTTTTTTTTTTTTTGCAGATTCATGGTTATTTAAAATGTACTTGAGAACATTTTGTTAGGTATTGGAAAATATTCTAACAAATATATAAAATATACCACAGTATATAAATTAGAGATTGATTCAATTCTTGAAATAAATCACCATTTCATTTTTCATGTTGATTTTTGATATTATGTGAAATATTTCATTGTTTGTTCACCTGTGCATTTAAAATATTTCATTGTTTATTTGGAAACATTCTAAAAAATATATGAAATATACTGATAAATATATTTTATAACTACTCAAATATACATTGTTATTTTTAAATATGCCTTAGAACATAAATTTTAGAACATATATACAAGCGTGTATATATCATATATCATAAATTCAAAGTAGTCGAAAATCAATAAAAATATCTACCATAGTATATAAATCACAAATGGACCTGATGTTCAACATAGAACATATATATAAACGTATATATCACAAAATAAGAAATCTAAATATAAAAAACATAATCGTTCATGTAAAATAAACGATTATATATATCATAGTATATATACACATTTATTCTTGTTTTGTGTGTCCAACAACTTTCCTCATCTTCATCTTTTCTTCTCCCCATCTTCATTTCGTCCAAAACCCCCACCATCGACTGGATCTTCTTATCTAGCTTCATCAATTGGATCTACATAAGTCCGTGCGCGGATCTACTCGCACCCAGTGTCGGAAGCTTCGCCACGATATCTCACGCTCGTGCCGCTTTCGACTGGATCTGCCCATGTCCATGTCGGACTTGCTCATGCCTAGTGTCGGAAGCTTTGCCTTGCACCACGTCTTTTCACGCTATCTGTCTCCAACCACGCTATCGTCTGCTAGAGCCCGCTTCGGATCTGCTCGTGCCTGATGCCGAAAGTTTTGCCTTGCATGAGGCCATCACAAGCCGTCTGTCTGCAACCACACTATCGGAAAGAAGAAAAAGAGAGGGAGGAGGAAGAAGAAAGAATAGGTAGGAGGGAAGAGGAGGAAGAAAGAATCGGTAGAAGGGAAGAGGAGGAAGAAAAAATAGGGATGAGGGAGGAAGAGGAAGATTCCAACGTATTTTTCTTTTTAAAAAAGCAACATCAATGGGCGTGAAGCTCTAGGATAGGATTGTGCAAAGGGGAGAGAGAATCAAATATTTTTTTTAAAATTTTATAAAAAAACATGGATGAGGCCTAAATAGTAAATATACACCAACTTTAGTGAAAATTTGTATTTTATTGATCTATTTTTTAAATAAATTAATGTTAAAGGAAAAAGTGTAATATGGGTCTAGAATTAAGGCTATATGGGTAGAAAGTATTTTTTTATTATTATTTTTTTTGCTATCAATTAAATAATTTAAGTAAACCCTAAAAAAGAAAAAAGTAAAAAGTAAACCCGATTATGGAACTTAGGAAAAAGGAAAAAAAATGTAAACCCATTATGGATCTTTTGGATTCCTTGGAAGTACAGATACTTTTAATTATGCAGAGAATCGGTATCAAATACGGATACGTTTCGATATGTGGTAGATACGTGTATGATATGTGATTTGAAGTATTAGATTTTTTTATTTTTATTTTTATTTTTCAGATACGCGTATCTGCTTCCAGATACGTGAAGATGATATGTGGATCAGTTTTTTTTTTTCAAATTTAAGTTCAACCCACAACCCATTTTATTTTAGTGGATGTTTAGGAATGATTTTATAATCATCAAAAATCACTTTTTTCATTTTTAAAATCATTCGAAAACACACTTTTAATTACTCAAAATTAATTTAGCTTTCAACTTTACACTTTTAAATGCAATTTTCATATCATTAAAATGAGTTTTAAAGGACTAAACATGTTTTCACGGTGATTTTGAAAATGAAAAAAGTGATTTCAACCATTTTAAAATCAATTCTAAACATAAAAATCCACCTAAATTGAGCAATCTAAAATAAAATAAAAAAAATATATAAAAAAAAACCTGGAACATAACTAAATCTTCATTGTTCCCTTCTCTCTCACTATTTAAATCATGATTCACACCCTCTTCATCCTCAACTTCAATCTTCATCTTCTACTTCTTTCCTACCGTCTACTCTAGTCGCTCAACAATCACTCGACATTACTGAAGGAAATCAGACATGAGGATTTTCATGAACAGCGGAATGATGTTCCAAATTTCATTCGAAATTGAACATAAACAATCACAGTCAATAAACGGAAACTAACAAGTCATGCACAATACGAAATTACAACATGCTTTAGATAATTAAGGGATAACAAATACATACCTTTGAAGACTCATGCTTCAAACTCCCTTGATCACGAATGCTCGTTCAATCTCCAAGACAGCACTACACAAACGCCCAAACACAACGACCGCAACACAACATGATCAACAGTAAACACGAACTCAACGAACGGCCTCCAAAACCTCGAACTCAGTCGAGTTGAGTAAGGACACCACCACAATGGCTAACTTGGTATTCTCGGTGTGAGAATCCAGAAGTGTATGCTCTGTGTGGACTTGGTTAGAGGAAGAGACCGAAGGAATAACAATCGTGTAAACGATTGAGCAAATGGAAGATGAGAAGTGTCTATTGTATAGACGAATGCTCAATCGTTTAAAAGATGGCTACCTATCATATGATAATGCCCTGCGATTGTTTAGCTACGACCAACTGAGTGAACTATCGTATAGTAACACTCACGATTATTTAGTCTCTCTTTCAATTATCGTTTAGTGAAACTAATTCACTTGACAGCATTCCGTGAGTTCTTTCCGAGAATAGCAACTCTCCTAAATTTAGGAAAACATTTTTTTTCCTATTATCTCACGGTTACCATAAAACCACCAATAACCTCCCACTCAATTGGTTATTAGAGAAAAAGATATAATTATCCAATAATTAATATTATTATAAATATATATGATGACCAACTCACCATATTATATTTATAATCTATAGTTTTAATATTTCATCTCATGAAACATATAAACCATAGTTCTTTTTCTATTTTATGGTACTCAATGCAAATCTCATTTACATTAATCCTCCACTTTAGGTATCTCATACATCACACCGATCATATCATATATAATTGAATTTCCTCTTGTCAATTTAAACATTTGAAATCAACTCCAAAAACTGATTCTCAACTTGAATCCATTGAGCTGCCAAGGGGACCTTATGGACTTGTAGCTTGAAGCTCCAACGGTACGTGAATAACTAATTAAACTCTTTAGTCACGAGATCCACCATCCGTTAACTAATGGACACTCCACTAAAGACCGACAGATTCACTCTCCTTACTATAGATATATTTTGTGTCCATATCAACTAATCAACAGCGCGATAACCCTTCACAGATCGCTTGTAAGTACAGATTGGCCAATTAATCATTTTTCCCATGTAGTTACATCTAACTCCTTAAGTACCATTGATCCCTCTAATGAACATAAGTCATAGTTCTACTATGACTAAGTCCTCTCTTCCAAAGAGAAGTTGTAGCCACTATGTTCAAGACCCGGAATCAGCCTTTAAGGGAGCAATCTATCTACTTACCCTTGCTTCAGAGAATGAGTGAATTCTATCTTGTTTAACTGAGTTCCCAGCTCCCAAATC
Organism: Benincasa hispida; assembly: GCF_027475165.1. Classification (NCBI taxonomy): domain Eukaryota; kingdom Viridiplantae; phylum Streptophyta; class Magnoliopsida; order Cucurbitales; family Cucurbitaceae; genus Benincasa; species Benincasa hispida. The sequence continues at coordinate 24,561 of NW_028325514.1, forward strand.
AGATAATTTCCTAAAAAGGTAGGCATATTGAGTTGGCAATCTGGCCACTCTTATCCATACTAATCAAAAGACCGCCCTTAAAGACAGGAGTTCCTAAAACACTCAGGATTGAGGTCATATCACCTATGGTCATTTAGGTGAGATGTTAGTCTCAAGTATCAACGTTGCTATATAAAGAAACTAGTCATCTCGTGGTCCGGTCTTATACAAACTTTTTGTATAAGACAACCCCGCTCGCATGTCTCCACATGAATGGTCAGGATCTACCATTTGTAGTAGTTCACAACATTTGTAAACCTTTACAAAGCAGGTCGTATCTATAGTGTCACTAGGATTAGGTATCCCTCCTTAATCCTTATACTACAAACCATTTTAGGTTATCACTTAATGCATGATCCACTTGTATATCTCATATACATGCTTAAGTTTATATACAATAACCATGGAACTTTGTTTATTGGATATGAGTAAATGTCAAATAAAATAACTCTTATTTTATTCATAACAATGTGTACAATTTACAAACTACGAGACTCTGGAAGAATTAAGACACCAATCCCAACAGTGACTAGATTATTTTTCAAGTTTTCACTCTCTTCTTGAATCTATTTTAATCTAACTTAAAATAAGTATTATAGGAATTAATTAATTATATATATAATATATCTTCAACGTATCTGTATCTTAGTTTTTTAGAAATTAACATATCGTCGTATCATATCGTATGCTTATCATGTATTCGTATTTGTGTATGTATTTCTTAACCGGATTCATTTAAGAATTAAATAAAGAATAAAAGACTTATAATTAAATGATTGTTTTGAAATATGGACAAATAAAACTTTTATTAGATAAACAGCCAAATAATAAATTAACAGATAAATGAAGATATTTCACTTGACTAAAATATTCCACCATAAAATTATAGAGTAATCAGTTATTGTTCTACTTGTGTGGGCATTAGTTATATAACTTGATCATAAGTTCATTTAAGTGTTTTACAACCCAAAATCTTTGTTCATTTTCCCATCCTTGGCATTACATATGTTTCTTATAAGTAGTCCTCATATTCTCATACACGAGTTGAAATTGGATCGAGTCAGGTGTATGTTTTGAATCAACTCTAAAATTTATAATTGGTTGGCTTTCTTACTAGAGAAGCCATGTTAGATAGGGCAACCTGAATTTTATATTTTTGGGTTGGATCCTTCAGGATGAAAGAGAATGTTAGAGAGTGATAGATGATTAAATGGTTGGGCAAAAGAGGAGGGAGAATCTGTTTAGTGCATTCTAGATGAGAGATGACTAGTGGTAGTGCAACGAATGCCACCACAACAATCCAACGAGCTAGAGGATATCCACAACCATTCGTTTTAATTGGTTTTTAGGTTTGTTACGAAATCGATAATTAAAGAATACAAAAAAGAAAGGTAGAGATAGAGAAGATCGACACACAGATATACGTGGTTCACTAACAATGTGTTAGCTACATCAACGGGCAAAGGGAAAACAGTATTATTAGAAAGAATGTTTTCAGAAAATTACATAAAAAACCGACGCCTCAAAGGTCAGAGAGTTTATATTGTGCACTACTCTAAACCTCAGGGTCATAAACAAACAGATTCAAAGCGCCAACAAACAGATTCGAGGCATTTTAACAAACAGAGACTCCCGTACTTGGTTGTTCGAAGCGCCAACAAACAGATTCAAAGCATTTCAACAAGGTTGAATTGAATTTTTCTTTTTCTAAAACCTGAAGTAGTTCATTGAAAAATTCAACCCAATTCAACCAGTTAAATCAAGAGATTATCTAATCCAATCTAACCCTTATGAGTTTAATTTTAGTTGAATTGGTTTTTTTTTTTTTTTAATTGTTATATTTTTTAACACTACTGCTCCTAATCTTCATCCCAACAATTTTATCTATTTTACTTTTAACATATTTCACTAACTTTCCTTTTGATTATAAATAGACTTTGCTCTTCATCTAACTTTTTTCTTTTCCTCCATTAATATCTTTCATTTTAAACTTCTTCACCCTAGAAGTTCTCTATCTAATTTTTTCATTATTTTTTCTATCCCCAACCTTTTTCTTTTAGATCTCTCTTTCCTAACTTTATCTTTTTCTATTTAATATCCCTCCTTCTAGAAGCCTTGTAATATTTAATTTCTTTCTCTGAAAATTGTTCTGATCTTAATCCTTATTTTATTCTTTTTTTCAAAAAAAAAAAAAAAAAAGTTTGTTTGTCATGCTAGTGTCTATTAAATTAATTAATAAATAAATTAGCTCACTCTTTTATATTTAGCTTTTGTGGTTTCAGGACTTACACTGACACCCAATTATTTATTTGCATTCATTACTGTATTTGTTAAGAAAAGTATCCTTATTTTAAAAGAAAATTAATATAATATTAAAAGAATCTCACAAGTCACACTTAATTTAATTGAATGATGAAGGACAAGCAACTTGATAGCTAGGCTCTAATATTTCATCAACTTGATAGAAGATCTCTAAAGAATCCCACAAATAAATTAAATCTAGCATTTGTTTTAAAATAATTAGGCTCACAAAAGTCCATTATCACATGGCATCCATTTTGTCCTTTATTTTAACTTGTTTATTGCATTATTATTTATTTTAAACTATATTATAAAGATATAAGATGTGAGAGTGACGATGTTTGTTTGTATTGGTAGAGCTATAAAGAAGTCAGGGACACGTGCCTCCAAATTATCTAATTTTAATTATATATAATTCAACTTTTTATTAGTTCATAACTTTTTTTTTTCTCTTCAAAATTCACATTACTATGTACATATTTTAGAGTTAAAACTAAAAAAAAAAAAAAAAAATCAGATATTTTTTTATCATTTTCAAAATATACTTTAATTTCAAATTCGTCTCAATCTTTTTTATTTTTAGTTTATACTTAAATTAATAGCACTCGATTGCATAATCAAAAGAAAAATTAATGGATAAATTATTGTTTTATAGCATATATAAAGAAAAATTTATCGAATACAGCAAATCGTGCAAGCGAAGTCGGGAAACGGGACGCTGCACAATGACTTTGCTAAGTTGTTCGACCACATTCTATTCTGATTGCCTTGAGAAAAGCAGAATTATTTGCCTTCCCTTTTTCCTTTCTAGAAGGCTATTTTATGTTAGATGAAATATCTTCCCGATAAGAGCCTTTAGATTTCGAATGGATTGGTGCTCATATCTTTGAAAGGAGTTCCTTATGTCCAGTTGGTTCCATAGAAGCCTAAGCATTCAGTAATAAATAGGATAGCACAATTCTTTCTTGATTTTACCCCTAAGCTAAGACATGTTCTTCATGTTGCAACTGATAGAAAGGTGAAGAATCATCCTCATAATCAAGATGACTTATGGTTTCCCAAATATCTTAAGCAGTCGCAAAAGAGGTGACATGATAGAAGTCATGCCCTTTGTCTAAAAAAGAATGGTCTTGATAATAAAATTATTATGAATCGATTTTAAAACATGAAATCTCGTAAATGTCTGTTGTAATATATATTAAATTAGTTAATTAATGAAGTTACCAATACTTTTTTACATTTTTCTTTATAGTTAATTCGTTTTATTACCTAGCGCCTTCCTATATCAAATTCATGCTTTGCCACTATAAATATTTTTTTTTACATTTTTCTTTGTAGTTTTTTTTATTACCTAATGCCTTCCTATATCAAATTCCTGGTCCTGCCACTGTTTCTTTGATCGTATATAAAATCATTTTTTAATTGCTCAAGATCAGTTTAATGGTGTTATGATTTTACACATTTGAATGTTATTTTCATACAATCATGCAAAATTGATCTTGAACTATTAAAAGATGTTTAGAGAGATTTTAATCCTCTAAACAAATCACTCTCAAATATGTCCAAAAAGTTTTTTTTAATAAGTGCGCTTCTAACTCCATAAAACATGTTTTGTAACAAAGCCAACATAGTTTAACTAACAAAGCGTTACTCTCGACCAAAAGATATGAGGTTTCAATCCTCCACCCACGTTGACCTAAAAGAACTTTTATATATATATATATATATATATATATATATAACTCCATAAAACATGTTTTGTAGCAAACTGAACATAACTTAACTAACAAGTATAATTCTCGATCAAAATGTATGAGGTTTGTTTCAATCCTCCATCCACGTTGAACTAAACGAACGTGTGTGACTCATCTAAATTTTTAAGTTATAATAGTTGGTGAGTATTTTTTTTATTCATTTTCTAAATTTAAAATAACGTTTATAAAGGAATTGTGTAATTAAAAAAATACATTTTTCTTAAAGTTACTATACAATATGATAGCTACGCAATTTGAACATCGTTGAAGGATCAAGTGTATTCTTTTCTCTTTTTTTTTTTTTTAATACAAACCAACCAAAACCAAAATTAACAAAGATGAGAACAGCAAAAAACCCACCTCAGAAAATAGAAGGGTCCAAAGTGGAACGTCATCCCACCACATTTGAGAGCGAGCTTCGCTAATCACCTAATTAATCAAAAGATTTGTCACCTGATTCTATGAATACCGAATATGTCTAAAATGACACACAATTCCATCTTTGTTCACCTCTAAGATTTCCTCCACCACAGATCGTATAATAGTCAAATTAACCTCCTAATCTATCAAAAGTATATTGTCGTCAAACAATTAGATTCAACAATGATCAAATCTAGCCCCCAAGTATAGTCATCTTCAACCCCTCTGCAGTAGCCCAGACCTCCACTAGCAAAGGATCAAGCTCCCTACATACATACTGGCAACTCATTTCTCAAATTTTCCCTTCTTGATTAAGGTTTAGTTTAGTTTAGTTTTTGGTACCTTATTTTAAAAGTTGATGGCCGTCCTTTTTTAAACAAATTAGTGTTCGGTAAATTTTAGTCAAAATTATTGTGTTTTTAGATTAGTAATGACTAAAATAGATCTACTATTGAAATTTATAATTTTTTTATAATTTATAAATTTTTAAATAATAGTTTAAAATATTATATTTTGTTTACTTTGCATTAATTGTTAAGAATTAAGAGTAGTTGTCGCAACATCATCGCGACGCAGAGTAGCCGACGTCCTTCCTTAAGGGTCTTTTTCGAGGTGAAAAGTTTGGAGTCGCCATGAATCATTATGAGCGTGATTGATTACCTATTTTTTTTAAAAAAATGTGGTCTACTTAATCAATGAAAAAAAAACGTGGTAACTTAACCAAAGTTACTTAACCAAAATTCGACCTAGAGGTCGAATTTTGAACCTCGACCTTGCCCTTTCTTTCTTTTTTTCTTTTTTGGTCGAATTTTGAACCCTCGAGTTATTAAAAAAAAATAATATTTTTACAAATAGTTTGAAAACAACCTTATTTTCCTAAATAGTTTCTAAAAGGACAATATCCTTTTAATTTTCCTTTTCTTTAACTATCATGGGTCGAATTTTGAACCCTCGACCTTGTCCTTTCTTTCTTTCTTTTTTTTTCTTTTATAATTATTACACATTCCACCTTCTTCTTTCTTTCTTCCTTTTTTTTAATTTTCCATTTTATAAAAACAATTTCTAAAAATATTTTATTATTTTATTTAAACTCTAAAAAGAATAAATTAAAAAAAATAATATCTCATAAAAATAAAAAAGATGTAAATTAAATCTCATTTATATAAAAATAATTACAAAAATCAATGTGTCCCACAAGGCGGACGTCATCGATTTCGAGCTGGTTTTCGTCGTCAACTTCGAACTTTAGGTTGCTCGGGTTCTTCATGATGTTGTTCTAGTACCTCTGCAGGCACTTCATAATATAAATATTCATTATGCTCTCCATGACCCCAACCATGTCCATGCACGTATGAAGACAAAGGACCAGCCTCTGAGTGATAATGTCCTGAACCAAATGCTGCCATCATCATTATCGAACTAATATAATCAGTTTGACTCTGCGTCTGCATCATAGGGGACAACTCTTCCACATTATGTGTAACCTCATCAAACTCATCCTCTTCCCGAACAGGTCTTCTACGTCTAAGAGCTGGTGGAGGAACAATAGGTATATCGTACATATAATGAATTTCCTCTATATAGCTTTGGTTGTCACTACATATAGCAAGAACCTGGTTCGGATCATTCGCAACCTCATGGAGTCTACTGTTGTTCGATCTCTGTGAATTATAAAACAATTAGACAATATTTAAAATAAATTTAAATAAAAAATAATTAGATAATATTCATTCATTTACCAGATGACCCACAGCTGCTCTCGGACGAATGACGTAGCGCCTTATGATATTATTATACCAATGAATATATTCTAGAGTGACATCTGTGTCAAATTGTTCAAGAGAAATCCCCACTGCAATAAACCTTGCACGATAGTGCCATCGCACTACCTGCAACTTTTTCAGACCAATCTCCAGTCCTTAGGTCAATATCATGCAGTACGGGTTCAGTATTACAAGGCGATGAGACATCCTACTGAAAACCGAATTGTCTCATCACCTTGCCAGGAAGATGCCACTTACCAATGTGAAAACATATGAGAGGACTCGTCGTCCGCCATATGTTTTGACCATCGTACAAAAATTAGGCAAAGTATGCATAATAATTTTGTACGGCTCCCAAATAACCTAAAACACAAAATACTATATTAGAGAATATTGAAGAAAAATACAATAAAAATGTGTATAAAATAATCAATTAGGTTTAATGTAATGTACCTATTCAGGTTGAAGCAGATCAAACATGTATCTATATTGGCGACTACATGTGTGGTTGTCTTAGTCACACAAAATTTGTCTCTCCACCTAAATTTTAAAATTGATAATTTAGAATTTAAATTAACTAGATCAGTGATATAAAAATTAAATTGAATTAAAACAACATACCGAGAACGGTAGGCTCGTCCAACTAACTGAGCGTCATTAACATGTTCCCAAGCCCATAGTTACAAAAGTGTGAGAGTTCCAGCTATCTCTCGAATCTCAGGTCTTGTTTCTTTGCATAGTTGTCTATACAACCATGTCAAGCATACTCCACCCCACGAATACCGCCCCGCATCATGGAGGTTAGCTAACAGTGGCAAGAACATCAAGTGACCAAAATGACTTAATTTATCTGAAAACAGACTTCCACCCATCATTTGTAGTATATATGCTCGTGCATATCTTATGACGGTTTCCTCATCTGCATCATCTGTGAGCTCACAAAATTGTGTTCCTAACCATATTAAAGTTAACGTCGATCCTTTAATCTTGTAGGCAGGTGGGGTCGCACCGAGGTACGATGTACAAACTTCTGACCAGTCATCGTACATCACTTCAGTGACCGGCTAACCGTCAACAGGTAACCCCAACAACACTTCTATGTCTTGTAGAGTGATAATGCACTTTCCAACAAACATATGAAATGTATGCGTCTCGGGCCTCCATCTCTCGACCAAGGCTGTGATCAAATGCCAGTCCAACTGAATAAATCCTAATCTGGCAACCCATAGAATCCAGATGTGCGCAGTAGCAGTAGTATTCGAGAGTGGAGCGGGATAGTGCGTTGGAGAACTGCCTCTCAACGCCTGCAAGATATTTGTCCAGTAGTACGATCTCGCCACAACAGATGATCGATGAATGGACTACAAAACATTGGGATCAATAGGTCTTGGGTTTAAAGTCATGATCTGAAAAAAAAAATTATTTTTCAATTAAAAAATATTTGATCTCAATTAGAAGAATAATGTACAACTTAATTAGAAGAATAATGTACAACTTAATTAAAAGAATAATGTACAACTTTATAATAAAAAAATTTGAATATACAATAAAAGATAAGTGGGTGAAAAATCTCGCTAATTTTGTGATGAGGATCTCACTCTAGAAGAAAATCTCGCTAATTTTGTGATGAGGATCTCGCTCTAGAAGGGAATCTCGCTAGAAATGTAGACTGAATCTCGTGGTAAGGTGAGCATCGCTAGGAAGACAGTTTGTTAAAGAAATGCTTGATCTCGCTCATGAGGATCTCGCTCATAATTGTCTTCACTTTATTTACTTTCCACAGAAATATATATATATATATATACACACACACATAACCAATGAGAAAAAAAGCTAATAATCATTAATGAAAAAATAACAACAATAACATAATTTTGTTACAACTAATAACTATAATTGAGTAAGTTTAATGAAAGTGCATATATTAAAATTGACTATAATTGAATAAATCTGAAAAAATATGGTCAACCTTGATTTTATTATCAAGTAAATTAAAAAAATGCGAAATAAGTAAATAGAATAGTAGAGAAAAGTGAGGTTAAATTCACTCAGGATATGCAGTGTGAGGGTAAAGAATAATGTAAAACTTTATTGATTATAATAAAAAATTGAATATACAATAAATTATTATAAAAAAATTGAATATACAATAAATTATAATAAAAAATTGAATATACAATAAAATGAATATATAATTAAAAAAAAGTATTTATTTTTCAATCCCTAACTATCTGGAGCCCGTCTTAGTAACGAAGGACACTTCCTTCGATTAGTCCTAACTGATTACAAAATCTACATCGTTGTCGGGTAGCTGGTTCTGTCCAATCCATCTCGTTGTGATAACGTGAATTTTTCGGTCTACCAGGTTTTCTCAATGATGATGGATCAGGATGTAAGACTGGCATATTAGGGTGTGTGATCCAGTAATCTTCATGCGGTACAGGTTGAAATTGAGGAGAGTAACATTCAGCATACGTTGACAATTTGTAGTATTCCTCAATAAAATCTTCGTAGTTCATGTTAAAATGTGAGCAAACGACCATAAAATGCGAGCATAGAATGTCAAATGCTTGCCACTTATTACATTGTTTAGCCTCAATATTTGAACGTTTCCTCCTTTGGCATTGAGACTATGACGTCCGGTCTTCACATGAAACACATCTTCATACCGATTGTATGATTGTAATTCATGTTTACTAGATCGTGCAGTCCATTTATTTATTTTCTCGTGTGTGTATCTGCATTTTTACTCCACTTAGTATTATAAAATATGTTTGAAATAAATTATTAATAAAATATATATAAAAAAAATAATATTATCAGGTGTATTCATCTTGACACTCTAATGCATCCCTTATTTCTTCTCTTCTTTTCTCAAAATAGTTCACGCATTTGAAAAATGTTATCTGAGCAATAGCATTTATAGGCAACATTTGAGCTCCTTTGAAGACTCCATTTATGCACTCTGATAGATTTGTCGTCATCCACCCATATCTGAATCCTCCATCATGTGTTTAAGTCCATTGCTCTAAACTAATGTTGTCAACAAAACTCAGACAGCTCCGATTTATTCCTTTGATAGCTTCAATTGCTTTGTTGAATTTTCGAATTTAAAACTGACACCCAGCACGATAAACATAATTTTTCAATGAATTAAATTTATATTTTTATTGAAGTTTCTGACGATATGTCATAAGCAGAAACGATAGTGACATTTCGATCCCGTCCAACCATTTGTTGGGTTGTTCACTACTGCAATTATACCAGCATGTTGATCTGAAATTAAACACACCTCTTCGTGTGTTACAATTTCTCTCAGGTGTTTCAGGAACCATCCCTATGAGTCTACGGACTCTTCATCAGCAACGGCAAACGCAAGTGGAAGAAGATGGTCGTTCGAGTCAACTGATGTAGCAATCAACAGTTTTCCTCTATATTTGTCGTACAAGTATGTACCATCTATCTGAATTATTGGCCGACATTTATTAAAAGCTTCTATACAAGAACCAAATGTCCAAAATACAGAAGTTAGGATAACATGGCCTTTAGTAAGCGTTTCTTTAACTCTCCACTCTACACGTGTTCTGGGATTGGTCTGCTTAACCATATATAACCACCTGGGCAACAATTTGTAAGACTCATCTCAATCACCGAACACTTTAGCCAACGCTTTTCTTTTTCCCTCCCATACCCTATGGTAAGGAACATGATATTCAAACTTTGATTTGATGTTGGACTGCAGTTATGCCACACTGATAGATGGTTTTTCTCTTATGGCGTCACAGAACTCGAGTGCAATCATTGATGAATCCAATTGCACGTGACTTTGACTTAGTTTTGAATAAAAACATGTATGTTGTTCATCATTCTTAGTGATCTCGAACAAGCCATGCAATTTTTCACACGAAGTCTCCACTTGCAACCTTCCTCCCACTTCTTACACTGAATTATCCAAATCGTCGGTGTAGATTCAACAACCTCATATGGTGCGTGATACTTTATTGCAAAACATTTGTCCGCATGTTGTAGCATTTCCTTGTCTTGACAAATCATCCCTTTATACAATTGAGTATTTTCAAAGTCCACAAGGGCTACAATTGGGTCATGTTCCAGAATGCTATCCAGTACATTCATATCCAAATCATTGAATGTATCTGAAAGCATCTCATGTTCACAACCATCGAAATCCAACTCTTCAAATTTGTCATCCGTTTCTGTTCTGAACTCTCTGTACAGGTTGTTAGCCGCTATATCTTCATTATCACATGGCGATGCAATGGATCAGAATCGATACATTGAGTTGGATTTTCAAACTGGTTAAATGATGTATTAGGATCCACCCCTATCCTATTTACATTTACATACAAATGTACTAGATTTGGCAGTGGTATTGCCTTTGAGAACATCAAGTTCATAGCTTGTGTATTCGAAATAGGGAATAGCATAAACCTTATTGAAACTTATGGCTCTAGATTAGGATGTCTATATATTATTTCTAAATGATTTGCTTCCATATCTACACTAAGTAACATTCCAACCATTTCAATGAATTGCTCAAATACAATTCCATTGTTCACATTTATGGTAAAACTCCCACTTGGTGATTGGTGTGCAAGGCCTTACATGTAGAAGGGGAATAAACTCAGAAAGAAAAGTACAGCTAAGTAGAAGCAATATTCAATGCTTATTGATGGAGTTGAGTATGACCAATCACCAAGTGGGAGTTTTCTGTCAAATACAATTCCATTGTTCACATTTATGGCAAAACTGCACTAGATTTGGCAGTGGTATTGCCTTTGAGAACATCAAGTTCATAGCTTATATTTATAGACTTTCTAATTTCGTACAACAAAAATCCCAAGTATTTGTCTGTCATTTTCTAAAAAAAAAAAAAAAAAAGGACGACAAAGACAAACATCAATTTTTTGTATTATACTTTTTATAAGAAGTATATTAAAAGATATTAAATTTTTTAGTTTATAAATATAAACTTTTTAAGTTTTATGAACATCAACTTTTTAAACATAACAATAAATTAAACTTTTTATAACTATTTTTAAAAATAACAACAAATTAAACTTTTCAAATTAAAATGAGGTAAACTTTTTAAAACTATTTTTTCAAATTTAATACAAAATAAAAAAATTAAATTAAATGAAAATTTTTCAAACTATTTTAAACTAAATTTTCAAAGATAATACTAGAAAATATCATCTTATCACAATAAACATAATAACAATAATGTTCATATAAATAAACTAAAATTTTCAAACTATATTAAACTTTTGAAACTATACCAAACTTGTTAACTATCACAATAATTTTGTATTAAACTATAAATATCAACTTCTTAAACATAACAATAAACTAAATATTTTAACATTATAAACATCAAAGTTAATACTAAATAAATCAAATATCATAAGAATAAATTAAACTTTTCAAATATCATAAGTTCAACTCACAGATTCGATGGTAGTTCTCTTTTTTCCTTCAAAGTGACAGCGTTCACCATTTTTTCCTATTATTTGTTATCTAACAACAACTACAAAAATTTTTTTAAAAAAATAGAATCTATAAAAAAAAAATAATGTAAGAACAAAAATAAAATTTATAATTATTCTTAAAAAATAAAAATTTAGTAGTAACAAACCAGTATAGTTGTGTGAGAATAATTTGTATTAAACGAAATACAAGAAAAAAAATGGAAATGGAAATGGGAGGAGAGGAAGATGATTTCGAAGGCTTATTTTTGAAGGCAGTGAGGGGGCAGTGAGCAAATCAAGGGGAGAGGAGTGAGCAAAATCAAGGGCAGTGAGCTATTGAAGGAGTGAGTGAGCAAAAATGAAGAGGGAAAAAAATTATCGAGGGAGTAAGTGAGAAAAATGAAGATGATGGGGGTTTAAAAGGATATAGGTCGAGTGTTCAGGTTTGGGGTGGTTAAAGAGGCATTAAGACTATGGTAGAGGGGCATGAATGCGTCAATGCATGCAAGAAGCAGGGGAATCGGATTAGTGGCGGGCAGAGGGAGCATACATGCAGTCGGTCAATGCATGCAGGGAATCGCATAGGGGAATCGGAGCAGGGGTAGCATGGTGATAAGACCTCACACCTTTTTTTAATTTACTTGATAATAGAATCAAGGTTGACCATATTTTTTCAGACTTATTCAATTATAGTCAATCTTAATATATGCACTTTCATTAAACTTACTCAATTATAGTTATTAGTTCTGTTATTGTTGATATTTTTTCATTAATGATTATTAGCTTTTTTCTCATTGATCATGTATATATATATATTTCTATGGAAAGTAAATAAAGTGAAGGCAATTATGAGCGAGATCCTCCTCATGAGCGAGATCAAACATTTCTTTAACAAACTGTCTTCCTAGCGATGCTCACCTTACCAGCGAGATTCAGCCCACATTTCTAGCTAGATTCCCTTCTAGAGCGAAATCCTCATCACAAAATTAGCGAGATTTCCTTCTAGAGCGAGATCCTCATCACAAAATTAGCGAGATTTCCTTCACCCACTTATCTTCCTTGTCGAGGGTTAAAGTTTCAACTTATGTATGTCGAATTTTACAACTTATTAGAGAAATATTGTTGTTTTGGGAGATCGAGGCTAGAAGTCGATGGTTGAGGATCTCGCTCAACTTATGTATATCGAATCCTCAACCATCGACTTCTAGCCTCGGACTCCCAAAACAACAATATTTCTCTAATAAGTTTTAAAACAACAATATTTCTCTAATAAGTTTTGAAAACAACCATATTAATATTAAAGGTCCGTTAAAGAAATGTCTCATGTGGATCAAAGCACATTTTAGAGATAAAATATGAATTAACTCTTATGAGTGGTGTAAGCCCTTCAAAGAAAGATTGAAATTTATTTTGTAAACCAAAATGAAAATCCAATTGGAACTTCATTTAGAAAATTCAAATTTGAATGAAAATGAAATACATTTGAAAACTTTGAATTAAAACCAATTTAAAAATCATTTATGAAAGATTCAAATTAAAGGTCAAATCGAGGTTGCTTTTAGAAATTTCAAATTGAAATGATTCAAAATCATTTAAATTAAATTGAATTTTAATTAGAGAATTTGAATTCAAATAAATTTAAAATATTTAAAAATTAAACTTGAATGGAATTGAAGTTCAATTGACAAATATGAATTAAAACCAAGTTAAAATTTTTTTATGAATATATCAAATTAAAGTTGAAATCGAGATGATTTAGAAACTCAGAATTGAAATGATTCAAAATTCATTTTAGTCAAATTGAAGGGTTGTACACCAAACTGATATTGGAGTACTTTTCCAGAACTCTAAATTAAATATTAAATTGAAATTTGAAAAAATTATGGAAGCTAATTAGAAGACTTCAAATTAAATCCAAATAAATTAAAAATTGATTGTAAAATAAATTAGAATTTATTTGTAAAATAAATTGAAACTAAATTGAAACTCCAGTTGTGATTAAAATCGATTGATTTTTTTTTTTAATAAAACCAATTTGAAAACCTTTAGAGAAACAAAACTTTATGAAAAATTTCAAATTGATATCAAATTGCATTTTAAAATCCATTAAAGAATGAAAGTTTTGGAGAATAAATAAATAAAAGAAAGAAACTAAAATGATAAAAGAAATTAAAAATGGAGCCCATCACACTTTACCTTTTCTTCTCTCCTCTTTCTGTTAAGTTGTGTGTTTTAAAACTAGCAAATTGTGATATTAAACATATTCTATTTGCAATAAACATGTTATTGAGATTTTGTTCAATAAAAATGTTATTGAATGTGTAAATTGTACTAAATCCAATAAACTAACACTCATGGCTATTACACGAGTACTTGGACTTTATGTGGAGACATAAGAGTGGATCAAGTTCAAGTAGATAGCCAAAACGGTCTATAGTATACAGATAAGGTTAGATACCTTATTCTGGGGACACTATTGGATACAACCTACTTTGTATTTAGTACAAATTATGTGATCCTGAATCGTTCATGTGAAAACATACGAGTGGGGGCATCCTGTGCAAAGAGTTTGTATAAGACCGGACGAAGAAATAAGTCACTCTTACTTTATAACGTTGTTTACTATTTAAGACTGACTATTTCAAAGCGATAACTTAGGTAACTTGACATTGATCCTGAGCTAACTATGAATTCCTGTTTATTCGAGATTATCCTTAGAATTGCATGGGTGACGGTTGGCTCAACAGCGCTTACCTAATAAGCCCCCCATTTCAGGGGTAAGACCAGGTAGATAGCTGGAGACATAGGGTGCAAGTGACGGAATTCACCCCTACCAACTTTTGCAAATAGTAGAGAAGTTATTTCCTTATGTACTGACTCTGGGTCTTGAATAAGGGACCATACCCACTCATTGTCCCAAGAGGGACTCGGTTTCGTGATTGGATCACAAACCAATTGTTCATTAGAGGATCAGTGGGGCTTAAGAAATAAGATGTAATCTCAAGGGTAAAACAACTCTATGAAGGGTTGACTTTGGTTAAATCAAGTGGACAAAAATATAACTACAGTAAGAGAAGTGCAACTATTGGGCTTTAGTGTAGTGACCTTGTAGTTAACGAATGTTGATTAATTCGGTTTAAAGAGTTTAGCCGATCAATCTCGGATCGTTAGAGCCCATGATTTATAGGTTCATTAGGTCCCCTACTAGTTCATAAACTGATTAAACCTTAGAATAGCATGATGAATAAATTTGAAGTGTTCAAAGTCAAATTAAGGGAATCAGTAATTATATATGATATAATTACACATTTAGTTATTGAATTAAATAGAATTGGATAATTGAATAATATTTAAATTTGATTAAATATTAATTACATGAATAGAGATTCATGTTTGTGGAATTGATGTTTTAATAATTTAATATTGGATATTAAATTATTTTAATTAATTAAATTAGTTAATTAATTAAATAAATTTTATTCAAAATCAATTATTTGAATTAATTTTATTTAGAAGTGAAAATTTGAATTTTATGACCATTCAAATTTATAAATCACGTTTGTTTTAATTTAATTTTAATGAAAAATCCATAAAGAAATTGATTTTAAATCAATTTAAAATTCAAAACTGAATTTAGTGGGTATATCCCACTTTGGACACTTAATTCCCACTCTGCTTTGATCTATTTGGTGTCATTCTCACATCAAATGAAATTGCATAGGTTAGTTGGACAAAACTAAGTGGTTTTAGTTGAGGTTAAGGAACATGCAATTGGAATTTTGGCTGAAAAATATTGTTGAAGAAAGGTTCTTCAAACCTTGAACGCCAAAACCAGATTTCCTCTCCAATCCTCACTAAATTCAGCTTATTTAGGATCCCACAATCCAATCTAAGGTTCTAAAGAATAATAGAGAAGATCAAGTGGTGGTCTACAACCTGTTAGAAAGGAAATTCGAGCTAGATTTGAAGATTGAAGAGTTCAACAAAGGTATAAATGCAAAACCCTATTTCCTTTATTTGAACTTGCATACTTCTTTACTAAAATTGATGGAATTAGAGTATTTAAGATCCTAATTGCATGCTAACTCCAACACTTTCTTCCTCCATGATTTTTCTTCTTTTTTCTTCTTCCACCCTTTCCTATTTCTTTCCTTCCCCTCTCCTTCTTTCATTCTTCTCTTTGCGAGTGGGTTGTAGCTTTAGGTTCGCCAGAATCTAGCTTGCATGTTGTGGACCGGAAGTCATGTGCATCGATGCGGATCTCACCGGAGTTTACACTGTGATGGATGTCGCCAGAATGTTGAACATTTATACTATGATTTTCTTCTACTCTTTTCTCTAAAATGTCTCCACCTAAACTCTCTTCTCAAGTCATCTCCAATTTCTTTCTTAAATCTTTATAATCCTCTCATATCTCTATTTTCAATGTGTATAATAATTCCTCAATCCCCTTCTTTTCACCTAAATCTCTTTTTCCATGTATCCTTCTCCCTTCCCAAATGTATTATGTTCCCTTTTCATAAGCCATAATAAGATTTAAATTAGCTTAGAGAGTTGATAAAATAGAGAAAAATGGGGGAGAATAGGGAAAATCGGAGAGGGATGGGAAGAAGAAAGAATGGGGAAAAAATAAAATAATAATAATAATATTTTTATTTAATGTTTTTTTTCTTTAATTTCTTTAATTTCTATATATATATAAAGATATTTATCCTTTTAGATCTTTTAAAAATTCCATTAACAAAATAAAATAAAATAATACATATTTTTTAAAACAAAATCGAGTCAGACTAAATACAAATACGGTATCTTTCGTAGTAACTTTAATTTCTTAAAAAGAATTAAGACGGTATAATTCTTCAAAAAAAAAAAAAGAAAAGAAAAGAAAATAGTATGGTATGATTTTAAATAAAATAGTTGGGTTCGACTTCTGAAAAAAAAAAATAGGAGATGAATTTTAGTTATATGAAAAATATACTAGATAGGTAAAATAAATCTTAATTTTGAACGATAAATTAGAAATTGAAAATCGAAAAATTTACCAAGGAGTGGCATGTGATTCTATCAAAATCTAAAAATAGTAAAGACTTATTCAAAAATTTTGTGAAATGAAAGTGTACATTAAGTAGTCCGTTTGATTTTTTTTTTAAGGCAGATAAGTATAATCTTTAGATGTTCGAAATTATAGATGCTCGAAATTATAAATGTGCAACATCTTGATCATGTTTGTTTTGTACGAATATTTTGAGGATATATCAGAATAATTGAATGATTATATTTGTTTTGTAAAATTTTTTGGAAATATCTTATATTTACATAATGTTCCAAGAATGTCCTATCAACAGTTATTAATTTATAATTAATTTAATATAATTTCAACTTATATAATGTATTTGTTTTTATTAATTTAATTTTTTTAAAATTAATATAATTTTATTATTGTATTTGTTATTTTTCTAAAAAAAACTAATGTTAATTTATTTTAAATTTTTATAAAATAAAATATGAATTTGAATTTGAATATATTTCTTCAAAAAAAAAATAACAACAACTAAAATATAACCGAAGAGAGTGAACTAAGTTTTTATTTTAATAATAAAATGAAAATAAAGAAGATTGAAAAGAAAAAAAAGGTTAAAAAGTCAAAAGGGATGCCCTCAACCCAAGAATCTAGAAAATCCATATTTTTAGGGGCATTCAAAACTCTGCCAGAACATCTTACATTACCGCAAAACAAATGTGATAATCCAGATACCCACTCTATGAAAATTTTGGATTCCCAAGAAACAAACAACTCCTAAAAGTGATTTTAGTAGATTTAGGAACAATCTATTATACCAAGCACAATAAACATTTTAGATTTTTTTCAAATCACTTTTATTCCTCTTAAAATCAACCTCAAATACATCTAAGACATATACTCTCGTTCAAAGATCAAATGTTTGATTCTTCTGCACTCTCAAATGTTGTCTTGAAATTTTAAAAAAAGAAAAGGTACAATATGATAACTTTAGTTACATGACATTTAGAAAGGAAAAGTTATATCGTGTTCTAGAAGACAATTTTAATAGTCAATATGAACATGATTCGGTGATAATTAATATTTATTTATTTTTGTTAAATTTGAAGATTTAAATCTTCATAATCCACCTTTGTTGTACTAAAAAATAAGTTATATCAAAAGTAAATTTATGTGAAATGGAGTCAATTAAATAAAATGAATTTATTTAAAAGATAGCTTTTTCACATGTAAAAGAAGTTTGAGGTTATACTTATGATTTCACAAGTGGAAAAAAAAAAAACACTACCCACTTTTCTAAGAAGAGAAAAATTATATTATCAATTTTGCTACAAATATATTTCCAACCCAATTAATTTATTTTACTATTACTTTTTAAAATGTCACTTTTTCCCAAGTTGGTGATCAAGCTTAGTTTTGAAAAGAGAGGAAAAAACAACCACAGCAAAAGACAAAAATTGTTATTGAACAAATGATATAACTATTCATGCTTTATCTTGACATTGAATTTTCAGTGTTTTTCTGTATTTTGTATATCACTACTAATTTGATTTCTTTTTACTTTCTTTTTAACTTTGGAGTATTTTTTTGTTTAAATTGTAGTCGTGAACGTGGGCTGGCTTAATGGTAGTTAGTGTGAGCTTCTTCCTTAAACTTTGAAGGTTTGATCTTTCATTCCCTAACTGTTGTACTAAAAAAACCTTCCAAATTTTTTGATTGAACGAAGCAGTCATGTTCATCATAACATTCAATAGTTTTTTGTTTTGTGCAATGAAAATGAAATAGGATTACTCATGTGCTGGTTCGTCTAGGTTTTTTCATTTATCTCATTTATTTGACTTTCAAATTTTCATGATGGGTTAGTTTTAAGTGGCAAACATGATATAAGAAACTTTTTCCTGAAAAAAAAAATTTACTAGAAAAAACCCCTGAGGAAGGAAAAATAGTAATATCTCATATAATACATACTCCTAAAAGAATACAATATATTTACTCCCCTTCACAAAAATAGCATTTAAGATCTCTGGATTACCGCATTCTAATATTGTGCACCAAATTTTCAAAAGTTGCAATTGGTAATGTCTTAGTAAATAAGTCTGTCACGTTATCCTTCGAACAAATTTGTTGTACATTGATGTCGTCATTTTTTCAAGTCTATCAGTGTAGAAAAGTTTCGGTGAAATATGTTTTGTTATATCTCCTTTAATATATCATCCTTTGATTTGGACTATACAAGTTGTGTTGTCTTGGTATAATATTGTTGGAATATTTTTATTAGAAGACAAGCCACACGTTTCACGAATGTGCTAGGTCATTGACCTTAGCTATACACATTCTCGACTAGCTTCGTGAACTGCAAGAATTTCATCATGATTTAAGAAAGTGACCATTATGATCTGTTTCACCGATCGTCATGATATAACAATTCCTCCACTTGTAAACAGATATTCAAAATTGGTATTCATACGAATCGTAAAATATTTATAAAATAGTACACCTTAATTTCTCAATCTTATAATTGACGGAGACAAATTTATACTCATTAAACTAAAAGAAAACATTGCAATATATCTTTATGATTTGTATAGCAAAATAAAAGTGTAGAAAAGAAATAACCACCATAAACACACGGCTTAATAACTTAATCTAAACAACTTTGTACACCAAACACATATTTAAATAATTCTTGTAGCTAAACAATTTTAGATTAAATAACTCTAAATTAAACAACTTCTTACCTCAAACCAACCCTTACAACTACAAGATCTTAATTTCATATTGGAACTTTTTTTTTTTTTTTAATTCAAATAGTAAATGGGTAGAAGAATTTTAACCTCGCATCTTAGTTGACGACATATATACTTCATCAATTGAACTATAGTCATATAGTCATATTGGCCTGACTAATATAAACATATCAAAATTGGAAACTAATTAATTATACCAACTATCAAAAGAACTAATTGAATTATAATTCAAATTTCAAAAATTTAGTTAAAACCTTTTTAAGTTGAGAGATCAAACTCGTAAGTGTATACACTTTTTTTTTCTTTTTTTGACAAAAACTCAAGCATCATCCATACCTCCAACTATAAAATACCAAACAAATTTGTGAGAGAGAAAATGACCTTTTCAGACATTGAATTTCAAAAAATATACATTTGGTTTTTGAATTTTTAAAATGTACTTTTCTTAGTCCCTATTTTTAAAAATAGGCTTATAAGGTTTTTGCAATAATTTATTTTGATTATTTTTACTTGAAAAATCAAAGTTTGTATCTAAACATTTCCATATCAAAACTAGTGTTAAGTTTGTGCCAAGGCATGAAAAAGCTAGAGATATCTATGTGAATTCAAAATTTGTGCCTACGTGTCATTATTGTAATTGTTTTAAATTGAAAATGCTAATAGAAATGAATTTTTAAATAGAAATAAGGTGCAAAATCATTTTGTTAAAATAAATTCTTGATTAGAAATAGATTTATGAATA
Source organism: Benincasa hispida (assembly GCF_027475165.1). NCBI lineage: Eukaryota > Viridiplantae > Streptophyta > Magnoliopsida > Cucurbitales > Cucurbitaceae > Benincasa > Benincasa hispida. The sequence goes on from NW_028325514.1 coordinate 44,833, forward strand.
ATCTATTATACCAAACACAATGAATATACTCTTGATCAAAGATCAAATATAAATTATAAAAAAAAATGTATAATAGCCCAGGTTACATGAGATTTTTAAAGGCAAAATCATATCATGTCTATTATTGATATTAAAAATTTAAATCAATACACCTTTCATTCGTTGTACTACAAACAAATAAAAATACAATTTGAATGACTTAAATTCTACCCATGGTACTAACATGTGTTACTCAAAAGAAAAGGCAAAAGTACAAACATGTGGAATGGAGTCAATTAAATAAAATGAATTTATTCAACAGATAGATTTTTCACATTTAGAAGAAGTTTGAGGTTATACTTATGATTTCATATGTGAACAAAATATTTCCCATTTTTTTAAGAAGAGAAAAAAATATATTATCAATTTTACTTAAATATACTTTCAAACCAATTAATTTATTTTTACTATTAATTACTTTAAAACATGTCACTTTTTCCCTAGTTGGTGAACAAGATTAGTTTTGGAAAAGAAAGAAAAAATAAATTAAAAAACAAAACAAAATGTGTTATACAACAAATGATATATTTATTCATGCTTTATCTTGACATTGAATTAAAGTGCTTTGAATTAAAGTGCTTTACTTTTTTATATCACTATTAATATTGTCTCTTTCTATTTTCTTTTAACTCACCAAACTTTTTGTTGGGCTCATGAGTTAATACTACCTTTTGAGGGATAACTCTCCTCCATGGATTGCTAAATTAGTCTTTATTTTATGGAGAATTTTTAAAGGTAGAAAAAAAATTATTTACACAAAATAGTAAAATTTAATCATTTTATATTTCTATCCATTTTTATCATTGATATTATATAACATACTTTCAATGCATGTAACATACTTCCTACAGTGAGGTTTTAAATCTACATGGCATACTATATACATATACATGAATTTAATTATTACATACATTACATGCATAAACAATTAAATACTAACTGATATGGTTTTAGTTTTGGCATAAACAAGCAAATAGATGCCTAACTATTACAAATAATTTCAAAACCGTCTTTGAACATCTTGAACCGCTCCAAACTGAACCTAAGCATATTGAACCAAACTGGATAAGTCTGAACTGGACTAACAAAGTCTGAACCAGACCAGCCAAAAATCCTTTGAGGCTGAACCGGATTGGACCTCGAGAAAACCGATCGAGCCGACTGCTCTCGGTCCAAACTCAAAATCTCGCTAAGGCTGATCGTGTAACACTGAAGGCTATCGTCTAACACCATCACCTAGTGTTGGGCAGAGGTACATGATCGCTTAGTGTCTTCTGTCTATCACATAATGTGATCGTTTAGCTCTCAGGTAGAACTACATCATCGCTTAACACCACCGCATAGTGCTTCTTGTCCTCATTTAATGTCCGTCGTAGCTACACGATCGCTTAGTTCCATCACATAGAACTTCAACACATCATTTAGCTCGCACCACAGCTACACGATTGTGTAGTACCATCGTATAGCACCTCCAACGTATCATTTAGTTCCCACGTAAAGCTACATGATCGTGTAATGCTATTGTATAGCATTTCAATACATTGTTTAGCTCCCGCGGGTACACGATCATCTAGCGTCTAACATCACAATGACCAGCGCCCGTAGCTACACTATCGTCTAGCTTTTCTTCACATCGTGTAACGCCTGGAGCTGGACGATCGTTTAGCATTTCAACCTCAATGATGATTTTGAGCAGAAGCTGAAAAACTGGAAACAGCAGCTCGACCATCTTTACTTGTTTCTTCAATTACATCTTAATTTCAACTCTAATGACTCCAAATAAATTACAGACTCTTGATAACACATATAAGCTCACGAATCAAGAGCCAATTACAAAATTAATTAAGAAATTAAAGAGAAATAAAATGCCAAAACTCAAAAAACCAAATCAGTGCCTCAGTTTCATATATCTCAAGAAATACACTTACAACGCCAAAATTAAACTGAATTGAATGCTTATATGATGCTCTGATACCAATTGTAAGAGTGTATCAACATGCAGCGGAAGTAACAAGGATCAATAAGCATTCAAATTCACTAATTTTGGCAGAAACTAAAACATGCTCATCTAATAAAAGAGGGTTTGTAGTTATACCTTTGTAGAACTCTTTAAAATCTTGATCAATAACAGTTGTCTTCTCCAAAGCACACCGTGAACCACCTCAAGATCTTTCCCACTATCCTCTTGAAGCTTTAGAACGAGTTATGGGACTCAAGAACAGCTTGAAGCAATGGAATAATATGGAGAAGCTCACTGCACCAGCTTGTTTGAAGAACGCTTTCTTCAACCCGAAATTTTCTCTAAAATTTCTTTTGAACGCCTCCCTCAAATTCACTCCAATCTTCTTTATTTATTGCAGGTGAACATGCAAAGAAGAACACTGCATGAGTTGCAGCTCATGCTTGGAGTAAATGAAGAAAAGGGAAGTGGTGTTTGTGTGAGCTAGTAGAAGATGATAATGGAAAAATATGTTTTTCCATTTTGTGTATGTTTCCAACTTTTCATTTTTCCCAAAATCAAATGATTTTCAAAAACTGAAAAATTTTATTAATTTTATAAAATTAATTACACAAATTAATTTTCTAATAAAATTAATAAATTATTTAAATAATTTCAATTAATTTAATATCAAATATTAAATTAATTTTTACACAAATTCATCTTCATATATTTAAATCATATTTAAATATAAATTCTCCTATTCCGTTTAATTCTAATTTTAACATTTCAAATTAACTTATCAAGCTACTTTAAAGCTTATCCATTTACGAGCTAGTAGGGGGACCTCACGGACCTACAGATCATGGGCTCCAACGATCCGAGATTAATCGGTTAAACTCATTAGATCGAATTAATCCCCATTAGTTAACTAATGTGTCACTCCACTATAGCCCATAGTTGAACTCCCCTCACTGTAGGTATATTATGTCCACTTTATAGAACCATAATCAGTAAGTCGATCCTTCACAGGTTGTTCGTAATCACAATTGGGTCAAGATAATCGTTTTATCCCTATGAATACATCTTGTTCCTTAAGTTCCCACTGATACTCTAACGAACAATTTTGATTCATAACACCTATGAATAAAATCTTTTTTCTATCATAAGAAGGTGGGGCCCCGATTGTTCAAGACCTGGAATCAGTACTTAAGAGAACAACCTATCTGCTAACCCTAAATCGGGTATTAGTGAGTTTCATCTTGCAGAGCTATATCCCCAGTTATTCATCTGGTCTTATCCCCAAAATGGGAGGTTTATCGAACAGTGCTGTTGAACTACTCTCACTGTTTGCAGATCAAAGGATAATATCGAGTAAACAGAAGTTCATAGCTAGCTCAGGATTAAGATCGAGTTAACCTAGGTTATTTAATAGATGAAATAGTCAGTTTTAACAATAAACAGTCGTTATAAAGAAAAGTGACTATTTTTGTAATCCAGTCTATATGCAAACTCATTGCATAAGATGCTCCCACTCACATGTCTCAACATGAACGATCTGTGGATCACATCATTTGTAGCACTTTACAACTTCTTATAACAACTATAAAGTGGGTCGCATCCAATGGTGTTACCAGGATGAGATACCCAATTTCATCCAATAGTGTTTCTTCCCTAGCTAAAAGAACTAATGGAAATATAATTCAAAATCAAAAATTTTGTTAAAACCTTTTATAGTTGATGGGCCAAACTTATAATTGTAAACATTTTTTTTTAACAATATCCCAAACAATATCCACACCTCCAACTATAACATACAAAATAGATTTGTAATAGAAAAAAATTACCTTTTTAATCATTGAGTTTTGAAAAATATGTGTGTCTAATGTACCTTTTTAGTTCTCGAATCTTTAAAAAAAAATGTGCATTTGATCTCTAAGTTTTCAAAAGGTACCTTTTTAGTCCCTGAATTTTTTAAATTAAAATTTAATAGGTCTTTGCAGTAATTATTTTATTATTTAAATTTAAAATAATTTAAAATTTTCTCTTTTCTTTAACTTTATTTTAAACTTATTTGTCTTATTCAAAATTTCATATAATTATTTAAATTAACAAAAGAAAATTACTTCATGTACCTTTTACACTTATTCTTAAAAGTTTTGGGACTAAAAGATATATTTTAAAATTAAGTAATCAAATACTCCTATTCTAAGAAATCAAAGATTATAAAATTAAAATTTAGGATCAAACACATATGTTCTTCAAAATTTGGTATTCTCTTCGTAATATTACCCTTTGGAATTCAGAAATAAATTTATATAATGTAACCCTTTCCAACACAAAAATTAAATACATTTACAAGTCAGCCAAAATATTTAAAATGTTTAACCCACTTTATATTTATTCAAATGGAATAAAAATTGACACCCACTACCCAATAATACTCACAACCCGTCATCATGAATTTTCTTTCTGTTTTAAATATTAACCTTTAAATATTTTATTTAAAAATATATATCATACAAGGACAAAGTTGGCACCATGCTTCATTCTAATTTTTTATTAGTAGAAAACAAAAATTTTAATGTATTTCTTTAATGGTTTGTAACGAAATAACGTCAGCATGAATTCCCTTTTGAATTAAAAAAATATAATAAAATAAAATAAATACCTGCCCATCAAATTATAGATATATTATAATAATTAGAAGGAAGGTCCATTGCAACCTCCTAATTAAACAGGTGCAGGAATTATATATTTTATTAATTTTTAAAAAACAAAGATTAAATTTTTTATTTTTATTTTGATTTAAATACTACTTCCGTCCCTATACTTTTGGTTTTAGTTCATTTTGATCTTTATACTTTTAAAATGTTCATTTTAGTACGTATATTTTAACTTTGGTTCATTTTGGTCCATGTACTTTTAAAATACTCATTTTGATTTTTGTACTTTCAACTTTTGTTCATTTTAGTTCCCAAACTTTTATAAAATGACCATTTTTAATTCCTAAAAAAATGAAAGAAAATTGAAAATGAAAGGATCAAGACGGTCATTTTGTCAAAGTATAATGATTAAAATGAACATTTTAAAAGATAGAGATCAAAATAAACATGAACACTTTCAAAATATAAAGACTAAAATAAATTAAAATATAAAATATAGGACCAAAAACAGTATTTAATTTTGTATTTTATTTTTTGAACGCTTGAACTGAACTCAAAGATTGAGGTGCGGCGCACGTGCGGGGGTAGGCGGGCACGTAAACAACCAATAGGAAGATGGGAAAGCGGAATTTTCAACGGTCAAACTTCAAGGTCATGGGTGACCGTTTCGGTCTTCGGTCAGCTTATTGGACTTTTTTATGCCAATAATTATTTATTATTATTATTATTATTCTTGTGATAATATTATGGGTTTGAATATATTAGAGGATGTAAATTTTAGGCTCTAGATATTGTTTTCTTCGATTTTATTTTTAATATATATAAAAATTTTACATTTTGTGAAATCTATATATATATATATATAATAAAATAACTGAAATTATAATTTTATGGAAATTAGAATAATAGAAATAGAAAATATAGTTTTATGGAAATAGAAAATATATGAAAATTTCTTTTTATTCTTACCAATATGCATCATTTTAAGATCCATCAAATGTCACTATTTATAGGTAAAGTAGTAAATAGAATGTAGACTTATATAGACATCAGGCATGAATTATTGTGTGTGTGTAATCCTAGTGAAGGAAAATAGTACATATTTCATATAATACATACTCTTAAAAGAATATGATATATTCACTCTCCCTCACGAAAACATCACTTAAAATTTTTGAGTCGCCACATTCTGATGTTGTGCACAAATTTTTTAAAAGTTGTTGTTGGTAATGCTTTTGTAAATAAGTCTGCTAGGTTTTTCTTCGAACAAATTTTTGTACAGTGATGTCGTCATTTTCTTCAAGATCATGAGTGTAGAAAAGCTTCGGTAAAATGTGTTTTGTTTTATTTCCTTTAATATATTCTCCTTTGATTTGGACTATACAAGTTGTGTTGTCTTCATTAATATTGTTGGAAGATTTTTATTAGAAGACAAGCCATACGTTTCACGAATGTGTTGAGTCATTGACCTTAGCCATATACATTCTCGATTAGCCTCGTGAATTACAAGAATTTCAGCATGATTTGAGGAAGTGACCATTATGATCTGTTTCATCGATAGTCATGATATAGTAGTTCCTCCACATGTGAACAAATAACATGTTTGAGATCTAGCTTTGTGTGAATCAGATAAATATAAAAATTCTACATAACCAACTAGATCAAATTTTGATTTATTTGAATAAAACAAACCCATATCGATTGTTCCTCGGAGATAACGGGTATATGCTTAATTTTGTTCGAATGCCTTTTTGTAGGAGAATAACTATATCTAGCTAATAAATTTACTAAAAATGCAATATTTGGTCTTGTATTATTAGCAAGATACATAAGTGCACCAATTGCACTAAGATATGGTACTTCAGGACCAAGAAGTTCTTCTTTATCTTCTTGAAGTCGAAATATATCTTTTTTGATATCCAACGAATGGACTTCGATTGGAATATTTAATGGATGTGCTTTGTCCATATAAAATCTTTTTTTAAAAAATTCCTGTATAAGATAACTGATGAATAAATATTCAATCTGCTAAATGCTCAGTTTTTAAACCAAGGCAAAATTTTGTTTGTCTGAGATCTTTCATCTCAAAATTTTCTTAAGAAATTCTATTGCTTTTAAAAGCTCTTCAAGAATTTCAATTATATTCAAGTCATCAATATATACAGTTATAATAGCAAATCATGATTGTGATTTCTTTATAAAAATATACAGACATATTGGATTATTTTGATATCCTTCTTTCAATAAATATCCACTCAGGTGATTGTATTACATCCGTCCTGATTGTTTCAATCTATATACTGATCTCTGTAACTTTATTGAATACCGTTCCCGAGAATTTGATGTATATATTTTAGGTACCTTAAATATTTATGGGATTCTCATATAAATATCATTATCAAGAGATCCATATAAATATGTTGTGACTACATCTATAAGATGCATATCTAGACTTTTATACATAGTCAAGCCAATTAAATATAGTGTAATTGCATCCACCACTGGAGAATATGTCTCCTCATAATCAATATCAGATCTTTGTGAAAAACCTTATGCAACTAGTCTTTCTTTGTATCTTGTGACCTCATTATTTTCATTTCTTTTTCTCACAAAAACCCAATTGTATCCCATAGGTTTGACACCTTCTGGTGTTCGTACTACTGGCTCAAAAACCTGCCATTTTAAAAGTGAGTTTAATTCTGCCTCAATTGCTTCTTCCCGCTGAAGCTAATCTTTTCTATGTCGATATTCTTCAAAAAAATTTGGTTCAAGATCCTTATTTTCAAATATAATATCAAGAGCAACATTGTAGGCAAAAATGTTGTCAATAACTACATTAGTTCGATTCTATCTTTTTTCAGTCATGACATAGTTTATTGAAATCTCATTATTATCTTTAGGTATTTCGTTTTCCTCACTAGTCATGTCGAGGATTTATTCATGGGTATTTACAACCTCAACCAAGTATTTTTTACAATTAATTATTTTTCATCTTTGAGGTTTTTATCTTTGGAACCCATTGGTCTACCATGCTTCTAGCGTATTCTAGACTCATTAGCGAAAACTTGTTGTGTTGGGATATCATTTTTTATGGAACACTTGCAGCTGCATCAAGTCCTTACCAATGCATAGCACATTTGGACGCATGCATCCTTCTCAGTCCATGTGTGCCTCAACACCTCCTTGCACCATCGCATAGCATTGTGGCTATCGCATGGTCTTGCCTTATATCTTCGCAGCCCACTAATCTCAATCGTGTGTGCCATCGCCTCTTTAACCAACGCATAGGCCAATTCCCAACGCTAGGGCCTCACTTAATGCACACATCGTCTGGCCATTGCACGCGCGCACGACCATAGCGTCTAAGGCATCTTTGCCCCAGTCGCGCATATCAACATCTTTTTTAACCTCAACTTGGTGCTCGACCATCGCATAGTTCATGCCCAACGCATGACATCACCTTCGGCCAACACTTAGCTTCCTACTTCTTACTTCAACGCCCATAATACACCCAAATTAACCTCAATAGTACATGGTTGCCGCAACTAGGCATCACCTTTCATCGCACAAGGCCAACCACCCCTATCTTCCACAGTTGCACTCAGATAATTTCTTCCTTCTTCATTCATTCTTAAGTTTCTTCCCTACAATCATATTACTATCATAAGCTTAGTCTTAAATAACATGCTAATTAACATACTTAAGTAGAGAAAATAGGATTCAGGTTTTACAGTATCCCTTTATTTGGGTGGTCCTAGTATGGACTTGATGAATAGAACTAAAACCTTTAAATTTCATAGTTTTTTCTTTGGGTGGTCTTGATATGAACTTGATGGATAGTTGTAAAATCTTCATAGCTTAGTTTTTTAGTGATTTGTCTTTGATAGAATTGATGAAGTTTGTCTTGATATGAGCTAGATGTGAAGTCTTCATAGCTCAGTTTTTTAGTGGTCTATTGCGATAGACTTGATGAAACAACTAATGTGATTGTGAAGGCCGTGTGGCTGCCTTTTACGGAAAAATTTAAAGGATCTTTGTCTAGAGCTTTCACGTCGACCTAAGGTTCTATGTGCATGGTCTTAAATAGCACGCTTTTATCATGGAATCAATGAAATTTAAGGAGTAAAATGTGTTGTGGATGTCTCAACTATAGTTATTGAAAGTTCAAGAGGCAACTCACTCGCTCTCTAACAAGTTGTTGTCCTACTTCACTATGCATTAATTCAAATAGAGAGATATTGATGTTTAAGTTTATTCTCCTATATTTGCTCAGATAAATTGTTTTTTGTTTTTTAATTGTCAGTCATTCGTAGGAGATTGTTGGGAATGACTAGCCAATTAGTCATTTATTGAAATGACTTGTTATAAAATTAACCAAAGATTTCTAAATGTATTTTCATATTTAATTTAAACTTGAAAACAATTTTCTGTTAGATATGAAACGTTTTTTTATTTAATTAAGATCTGAAATGTTTTCTACATTTAATTTAGAAAAATGTTTTTGTTGAATTCTTATAAAAAGGAAAAAGGTTGTTTTAGTCCTTAATGGTGAAATTTAGTTTGGCATGATATTTCTCTCTATTAAAAATGATTTAATTCTTAGTAAAGTTTTCACTCGATTTCAATTCTTCTTCGATGAGTGCATGTCTGGGAAGGGTGTTGTGTTAACCTTAGAGAGCATCTAACTTCTGAAAATTTAACACCGAGGTCACACCGATTTTACTTTCAAGACAGTGGATCTTCCACAATACAACAATGATTGAGATTTGAAATTGATGACGACTAACAATTTTGAGTTGTTTGAAAATTAAAGATAATGGAATAGATTTTAAAGTAAATTGGAAATGGGTTAGTTGTGCAAAACAAGAGAAATATAAGAAAAACTTTAAAGCTCTAATATTCCTTTTTATACACATCTCATTTGCTCTTTTTATCCCAAAAGAAATTCACCCCAAGTTTCTTTTTTCTCTCTCTCTATGCGACACAAACTTTAGTCAACTTAATCTCATATGTGTTAATTACATCGAACACATCAACTCTCTAGCTCAAGTCGGAAAAAGAAAAAACACGTTAGGATAAGAAAGTTGATGATATATTTAGTAATTGTCAAAATGATTGGAGAGATGTATACAAATCCAAAGAATTTTAATACAATTTGTAAATTAGAGAGACTAACACAAAATCAAATTTAAACAATAGAACTAAATTAAAATGGTAAATTAACCAAAATTGGGTATTAAAATTTTGGATAAATTGTAAAAAATACCCCTAAAGTATGGTGGTAGTTGCAATTATACCCTTAAACTTTAAATTTTAAAAATTGAGCCTTATATAAATTGGGCATTCGAACTTACATAATTATATAAATTGTAACATTTGTATAAGTTTGAGGGTTCAATTTTTATCATTTATGAGTCTAATTTCTATCATTATTATAAGCTTGAGAATCCAATTTTAGAGTCTAATTTTAACATTTATAGCAGTTTAGGGGATCAATTTTTATACTTGAATGTTCGAGGGTATAAATGTAACTACCAACCTATTTCAAAGATGATTTTTACAATTTTTCCAAAAATTGTTTAAAAAATGATAGTTGTAAAAGACTTTAGATTGGGTAAGAAATTGATTAGATGCTAGCCAATCACACTTTTTTTCCCTTTTTGTAACATTGAGTTTTGTAAAAGGGAATAAAAAAAAAAAGTTTGTTAATTTAGCCTAGAAATCCACTAGTGCATACAACAAAAAAAAGGACTAGGTTGAAATTTTTAATAGAGGGAGAGAGATTGTCTAAATTAGGTAAGGCTGCAAGTTCCACTTGAAACAATAATGAAAGTGATATATACATATATATATCTTTCAACTTTTTAGTGGTAGTCTCTAAACTAGTAAATAGATCTCTAAATTTTCAATTCCCTATTTAATGTATCTTTGATGCATTTGATATATTTGAAAAATTCACAAATCTACGCTGGCATGAAATTGAAAGTCTAAGATCATTTTAAATATAAAATTCCTAACATATAAAGATCTATTAAAATAAAATCAAATTTATTAGCATTTTTAATGTTGAAGAAATCTATTAGATACAAAGTTGAAATTTTATAAACTTATTAGATAGTTTTTAAAGTTTAGAGACCTTTTCAATTTAGTCATTTATTTTATATTATTTAACATTAAAAAAAAAAAGTTAAATTATACAAACAAAAAAAAGGGTGAAAATTTTGGGTTAGAGTTTTGATTATATGTCCTTAAAGTTTAAAGTGTTTCATTTTTAGCGTCTAAAACTCTGAAATAAATATCGTGGCTGCAATCAATAATTTTAAAGGAAGTAAGAGATAGTAGAATTTAAATCGTAGATTTCTTGATCAATAATATAATCGTATGTTAACTGTACTATGTCCGTTTTGACCGATCATTCTAAATTAAATATTGAGAAAAAAATATCTAGTAGTTATTTTTTCCTTCTTTTAGATAGAAAAATATCTACTAGTTTACTTAGGGTGTGTTTGGTATGTGATAAAATTAGAGAGTTGAGTTGAGTTGGTAATTATTATCTGGAGAATTAAATTGTCTGCGCTTGTTGTGTAGAGTTGAGTTGAGTTGGTAGTTATTGTTTGTGTTTGTTGTGCACAGTTGAGTTGAGTTGATAATTATCGTATGTGTTTGTTGTGCAAAGTTGAGTTGAGTTAAGTTGGAGGATCTGATGCAGTTTTTTTGTGAATTAAATTAGTTCTATTTTTTTCTGTTTGTTTTTTATTTTTTTAGTTTTATGCTTTGCTATTGTTGATTAATTTTCAAATATATACGTATTTTCTCAAATCATTTATGACATAAACTGGACAATCTCAATTTTTTTCTCAATTTGTAGAACATAATAGATTATTTTTCATATATTCTTTTCAAAAACGGTAATAATTTCAATTCTCTTCGATTGGTAAAATATATCAACAAAATATATTTCATATTGCTGCTCAATTAATTGGTATATTGTATATTGTATTTATAGATATTGAATGTTTGTATATATATTGAATGTTTGTATGTATATATATCCAAAAAAAATCCACCAAAATATATGTTCTTTTCGATACTTATAATATTAGTTATATTTACAAACACAAAAAGTACATGTTTTCAAGTATGCAAAAGTTATAAGGGCCCAATGTACCTATAATAATCTAAACTTGTCATACTCATAGTTCCTAGGATAACAAATTTTTACCGAAAGATGTGTTAAAACGATGTATATAGAAAAAAATATGCATTTTTTCATATTTTCAAAACTTGGTGAACCGATTGTATGAATATTGGTATGCAATATTCTTTAATTCTTATGTCACTGGTTAAAAACTATATTTTTCAGAAATTAAACATTGGTTATAATATTAATACCATCGTTTCATTACAATTACATAATTTTTTTTAAAAAAAAAATCAATTTTGATTGTGAAACGATAGTAAAATATACTAAAATTAATCCTGAAACTAGCTTGATAATAACACACCAAAATGTCTAGAATATGATCTTATTGAAGCTGGAAAAAAAAAAGAATTGAAATAAACGTATTATTAGATAAAAAAAAAATTACATAACAGTACTATTTCACTCATAATTCATAAAAAATTTGAGAAGTATCATAGGAGGTGAAAAACAATGAGGATATCGCTTATGAGGAGGATCTCGCTCTTTGTTTTTCACCCATTGAAATGAACGTATTATTAGATAAAAAAAAATTACATAACAATACTATTTAACCCATAATTCATCAAAAATTTGAGAAGTATCAGAGGAGGTGAAAGACAATAAGGATCTAGCGAGATCCTCCTCATGAGCGAGATCCTCATTGTTTTTCACCCATTGAAATGAACGTATTATTAGATAAAAAAAATTACATAATAGTACTATTTCACCCATAATTCATCAAAATTTTGAGAAGTATCCGAGGAGGTGAAAAACAATGAGGATCTCGCTCATGAGAAGAATCTCGCTCAACTTATGTACAACCCTTGATACATATTGTTTCCAAGTTTTTCTTTGTTTGTCGAGTTCTCAACGTTCAACCTCTACATTTAATATTTCTCTAATATAATAAGTTTTAAAAACAACCATATTAATATAAAAGGTCCTAGTTTTGAGGGGATAAAAAAAAGGAGAGTTTTGAGTGGGTAAAAAAGGGAGAAACCCATAGGTTTTCCTTATGGGCTTAACAAACATAGGTAATAAATACCCACCCAACTCAACTCAACTCATACCTATATATATATATATATATATATATATATGTCGGCGAAAAGAGTTATTATTATTGGCGGTCCCCATATGCCACCCAATTCCAATCGAAATATTTTTTAAACAAAATTATTTAATTTCGGTATTTTTATTTTTTACTAAATTACAAGTTTTAGTTTCTTTGAAGGTTTGTTAACTATTTAAAAAGTTTGTTTAAAAGAAAACTATTTAATTTCTGTTTAATAGAATTTTGAACTTCCATTTTAATATGAGTAAGTATTTTTTATCTATTTGATCCTTTTTAAAATTCACATATCAATTAATTTTTTAATGTTTAATGTTTCATGAGACTTAAAATTAGAATTTATATGTAATAGGTCAATTAATTTTTTTATTTTGAATATGTTAGAAATGTACAGTATAATTTTAAAACCTATTAGATATTTTGAAAATTTAAATACGAAATGAATTTAGGCCAAACTTGTAAATTTAACTCCTCTTTTTATTGTTTTGATGAGTTTAGGTGTTTCTTTCTCTTTTCATTTTAATTTAAACTTTAGTATATTTTCAATGATCAACTAAGAGCAACTTTCTTTTCTCATGATACAGCCACAGTATTAAATTTTCGTTGATATGTTGATATTTCTATCGATGTTTTTATATTTCTATGGATTCAATATTAGCATGAGTGATGAATCGATATCTCTATTATATCGTAGAAAAATTCATGAAACATAAACAATGAGCAACAAAATGTTAATAATGAAAGTATAATATAAACAATGGATATGTTGACTTGTATAAAATCATAAAAAGTTTATTTACTAATCTAAATTTATTTTCTATAATTTTTCTTGAACTATTTATCGAAATCAAAATTTTGTCGATATTTCTATGAAAATTTTTGTAAAATTAAGACCTCGATATTTTCTTCGATATCAATATTTTAAACATCGGATATAGCATATATTTTTTTTAATCTAGAGATCAAATTTATGAATGTAGGCCATTTACTAAGTTTTATTTCTTTTCTTTTATCAACAACTTTTATAATGGAATAGGGAACAATGCATCCAAAGGGTGTTGTGAAAAACATGGACAAAATTTTAAATCAAATTCGTTTCCTGTTTTTTTGTCTTTATAGTTTTATATTTTTTTGTTTTATAAATTATATGTTTAACATCAAAAACTATATCACATATTAATTTGTCGAAACAAATATATTTTGCAGAATAAAATTTCTACAAAAAATAGTTTAAATTTTCATTTAAAACACTGAAAAGTAAATGAGCGTAGGAGAAAAAAAAAAAAAAACAACAACAACAACAATTATTCACTCTTAAGATATTTCTGTGATTTTGATTTTCTTTACGTCTAAATTAAATTATAGATCTTCTTATTGGTATTCTTATTCGTATTAAGATTAATAGATGATGTCAAAACTTCTAAACAAGTATAATAAAATATCGGACGAGATGGTATGAAGTTATATATTTACCTCATTAATTTTTTGTTTAGTTCAATAGTAAATGAGGTGGAGAAATCAAACCTCTTACCTATATGACGTAGTTAGTTGGGCATGTACTCAAAAAAATTTTTTTGAAGTTGTCTCAACTCAACTATTCAATTTTAAAATCCAATAAAATTTGTATTTTTACTATATTACATACTTAATTTAAAAATATATATATATTTAATATCTCTTACTATAGATAATAGAAAAAGGAAACTAAAACAAAAAATCAAAAGTGTTTTTTTTCCGTTTTTCTTTTCTTTTTTTTTTAAAAAAAAAAATAGCTATGAAAACTATGGAAAAAAATGATGAGAAAAGAAGCATAATTTTAAAAAATTAAAATCCCATCAATCACATTTCATTTTTTGTTTTTTCACTTTGAAACGTGTGCTTGTTTTTCCACATTTTTTACAATAATTTTCATATTTTTTCAATTGAGCATTGAATTTCTTAGTCAAATTTTAAAAAAAAAAAATAATAAAACTTTCATTTTACATTTTATTTTTTAATATATACTTTCTGAATAAATGTTTGCATTTTAGAAATTGGATTAATATTCAAATCTTTTTTTAATGTGAAAATACAAACTAAAAAACAAAATCTTTATCAAACTCCCCTAAATAGTTATCAAAACAGAAGTTTCACTTTCAATTTTTGGGTAATCTTAAGAGGGGAAAATTGTTGAAACTAGAAATATAATTATAATTGAATAATAATTTGTTAAAGAAAAGATGCCACTTTAATTCCCTAGAAGAAGACATATGAGAATGGGACACACATATATATGTACAATTATAAGAAATAAATATTAATATATTATGTGGGTCAAGTTTTCCACCAAACTTAGTTGAAGACTTATCCAAACAAGACAAGTGAACTTTAGAGAGAGAGAAGCAAATTGACAAGTTGTCTTTAGATCAAATGCATCTATAATGTTTGGCCATTTTTATGTCTTTTTCCATCTTTTTTTCCTTAGAAAATAAATGAAACTCCATCTTTCCATTTTTTTTTTTTTTTTTGGAAAAACTCCATCTTATTTATGTTGGCCCCTCCATTGTATAAAATTAATGATTCACCCTTTATGCAAATAATAATAAAAAAAACCATTCATATTATATTTTTCAAAGAAAGGAAAAAAAAAAACATTCACACTCTTGATTTGCACGGATCTGGTATCAAATTTACCTGCACTTCGATATTTAAGTTAATAGCTAATTCAGTAAGCACAAAAGAAGTAAGATCGAGTCTCTCCTTTAGAAATTACTTAATCTCCCCTTTAAGATAATTGAATGTGTCTATTTATAAGCTTGTCCTCTGATACACGCCTTTTGTTACGTGTGAGGGTGATGATATTAGGGTTGTTTCTAGCACCCAAAGTTGCAAGGTGCCAGTCTGGATTTGACTAGATTATTTCTCGATTAATATATATTCACTGAATGAGCTGGTCGCCCCAAACCTCAAGACATTGATATTTTTCTTTCGGGGCGTGCACTCTCCTATAATTCCTATTAGTAAAAATTTAGTTTTAAATGAAAAAAAATGCTTGTTTGAGAATCCCACATTGCTAAGATTGGGAAGTGAGACCTTATTATACATTCCCGCCTTGAGTTGAGGGTTTGGGCTCCAACGGGTATCCATGTGTTTAGAGGGAGTGAGGAAATAGGCTAATATGGGTATGGTGAACATCCCATACACGTGCCGACATCCGTCCGGTCAGGCAAGTGTGATTATTTTTTTTATTAAAAATAATTAATATTTTAATTTTCCATTTATTTTATTTTTATTATCAAATAAAAGAAAGAGTTTTCTGCCTCTTACGTGGTCCGCGCAACATCCCGCCTCTTACACATGGTCCTCACACATTCTATGACTGCAAGCGTTTCTCTCCTTGTTAGTTATGCATCACAGTTGGCTCTCGAGGCCTATAAAAGGTACAAGCCTCTCTCAGTTCACTCATCTCATTCTTACATAGCTTCCATTTCTCATTTTTCTCTCTCGATTGCTTCCTTTACGTTTTGGTTTCTGAGCATATCAGTCCTGAAAGGTGTGCGTTTTTCGGTCGGGTACAGTGTAGTTTCGATCGAGACATATTTATTTATTTTGGACTATTTTATCCTGGAGACATCGTGGCAATTTCGTAGAATTGCTTGCACATTTGGGTAGAGTCGTGAAACGTCTTAAAAAGAGAAAGATCTATGACTCAACCTGTAATAAGTTTCTGTTTTATAGATTTCATTTTTTGATGACTTCCATTTGTGACCATTCGCTATTGTCATCTTTTATCCATCGGAGGGTAGCGGTTCTAAAAATTTTAAGACGTTTTCCATCTACCACTGTTGTGATGACCCTTTTGAATTAGAATGACATTATGAACTCCGACTTTAATTGCACATTCCGATTTGAAAGAGTGAACTTCAAATGATAGAAGCAGAATATGCTATTTTTCCTCACAATCAAGAAGATTGCTGACGTTTGTACTACGAAAAAGTCAACTGTCTCGAAGGAAGATCCGACTTAACAACAATTAAAAGATGCAGCTGATTGGGAAGAAAAGAATTTCTTGTGTAAAAATTTTATTTTAAATGGTTTGATTGATGATTTGTATAACTATTACAGTATAATGAAGACAACAAAAGATGCATGGGACTCTTTCTAGAAGAAGTACGATACAGGGGAGGCTGGGTGGAAAAAGCATGTCGTCATCCATGACTTAAAGTTTCAGATGACGGATGACAAATCTATAGAAGCCCAGTCCTATGAACTATAGAAGATGACCCTAGTGTTAAGTTGTTCAAGAACATTGGTTCCAATATTAATCAAACTGAGTATGCGAGCATCATAGACAGTCTCAGATATACTGTTGACTGCACTAGGCCTAGTATAGCTTATGTCGTAGGATTACTTTGTAGGTTTACAGGCAGACCTAGTATAGAGCATTTGAATGTTATAGAAAGGGGTTGTGAGGTACTTAAAGAAAACCCAAGACCTAGGATTACATTATCAGAAGTTTTCCGCTGTCCTGGAAGGGTTCAACGATGCTAACTGAAACTCCTTTTCGGATGATTCAAAGGCTACAAATGGCTATATCTTTAATGTAGCAGGCGGAGTTGTCTCTTGAAAGTATAAGAAACAGATCATTTCAACCCAATCTACGATGGAGTAAAAAATGATAACACTAGCAGCAACTAGTGAAGAAGCAGACTGACTTAAAAGTCTACTATCAAAGATTTCTCTATGGGAAAAACCAGTACTAGCCATATCGATCTATTGCGATAGTACTACAACAACCGCAAAAGTTTAGAACCATTACTACATGGAAAGAGACAACAAATACGTCATAAGCACACTACCATTAGAGAGTTTCTCACTACTGGTACAGTTAAAGTGGATCACATACGAACTGATGAAAACTTAGCAGATCCTTTGACGAAAGGACTGGCCAGAGAAAAAGTTTTCAAAACCTCAAAAATAATGGGACTCATGCCTATAGAGAGATGAATCACCTGTGAGGAAAACCCAATCCCAACTTGTAGATTGTAGATCTCAGGTTCAACGGGTAATATCTGATCACAAGTGATAAGAAGTGAAGCTAGTACCAGCCATATTGATCCATTACAATAGTACTGCAACAATCGCAAAAGTTTAGAACCATTACTACAATGGAAAGAGACGACAAACACGCCATAAGCACAGTACTATTAGAGAATTCCTCACTACTGGTGTAGTTAGAGTGGATCATATACAGACTGACGAAAACTTGGCAGATCATTTGATGAAAGGACTGGCCAGAGAAAAGGTTTTCAAAACCTAAAAAAGAATGGGACTCATGCCTATAGAGAGATTAATCACTTGTGAGGAAAATCCAACCCGAACCTGTAGATTGGAGATCCCAGTTTCAATAGGTAATAACTGATCACAAGTGATAAGAAGTGAATCATGCTAAAAGGAACACAGAGTTCCCTTTCTATGACCTAGAGTTTGAGCATGATATCCTGAAGGTTGAACATGAAGGATATCATACCGAGAGTTCCATGAACGGGCTTAGATCGCTCCGATTTCACAGTGATCGGAACATAAACAATATACATTCCATACTAACAGTTATTCATATTAAACTCATCAACAGTATGCTTAGAATACAATAAAACATAGAAAAAGAGGTTCATACCAGAGGAAGACGGTCTTCGTATGTGTGAACCCACAGCAGCGGAAAACTCCTACCGATCTACCAGCACCTGGCGAGCCTCTCGACTGTTACTGCACGATCCGAACGTACACGAACAAGGTCGCGGGAACAACACCACCACAAGAGAAATCTGGGTATCCTCGATAAAAAAACACAAAGAGTGGGATCTGGTGAGTTTGATAGAAGACAGAGGAAAAGACTTCGTGTAGACAATAAACGCGCATGAGAAGAATTCTGCTTTCATATAGCGGAGACGCTTATCGTATAGTAGAACCACACGATCGTTTAGGAAAGTGGTATACGATCGTTTAAAGAACGCGTGAACTAAACGATCGTTTAAACAAATGAGATTCTATTGTATAGGTTCTCGCGATCGCTCTTTCACGAATTCTTTTTGGGCGCGGGATATCAAAAGCACGACTGAATTAATTCTTCAAAATGAAAACGATTTTCAAACTTTAACCCTCCAGTTACTTTAAGCTTCACGGCCCCATGTTCCCACGTTCAAACGTGAATTAATTGGTTAATTATTAAATAATTAATCAATTAATTTAATTAATAAATATAATCATATTATATTTATATCCTATAGTTTGATATCATATATCTACTATAGTATTTTCCCTCTATTTAATATAAATCATATTTATATCTAATTTCCTACATAATAATGTATCTCATACATTTAACCAATTATATCATATATAATTAACCAGTCCAATTATATCATATATAATTGAACTTTCTCTTGTCAATTTGAACATTTCAAATTAACCCAAACACTGGTTTTTGACTTTATCCAAGCTACCCAGGTGACCTAATGGACCTGTGGCTCGAAACTCCAACGTTACGTGAATAGCTGACTAAACTCTTTAGCCACGAGATTCACCATCCGTTAACTGTCAATGATTCCACTAAAGACCAACAGCTAAACTCTTCTTACCACAGATATATTTTTGTGTCCATTGGATATAACCAATTATGAGTACGATAACCCTTCACAGATGCTCGTAAGTACAGCTGGGCCAATTTACCGTTTTATCCCTGTAGTTACATCTCACTCCTTAAGTACCATTGATTCTTCTAATGAACAATACAACATAGTCCAACTATGTGTGAACACCTCTCGGGCTAAGAGAAGGTGTGTGGCGCCACATCGTTCAAGCCCCGGAATCAGCCCTTAAGGGAGCCATCTATCTACTTACCCCTACCTCAGGGAATGAGTGAATTCCATCTTGTGTAGTTGAGTTCCCAACTCCCAAATCAGACGAATCCCCAAAATGGTAGGTTTGAATCGGAGACTTGGCACTCGCACCCATACAAATCAAAGGACCGCCCTCAATGACAGGAGTTCCCAACACACTCAGGATTGAGGTCATGTTACCTATGGTCATCATAGTGAAGTAAAGTCTCTGTCATGAATGGTGTTATATAACGAGACATTAACACTTTGTGGTCGGGTCTTATACAAACTCTTTGTATAGGACGCCCCTACTCGCATATCCCCAACACGAATGATCAGGATCAGACCATCTGTGACAAGTCACAACAAGCGGGTTGCATCCGTAGCGTTATCAGGATAAGGTTTCCCTCCTATATCCATATACTACAAACCATTTTGGTTATCACTCAAGACATGATCCACTTGTATGTCACCACATACATGCTTGAGTTACATACAGATAACCAGAGATTTTATGTTTATTAGTTTGTGGTAAAGCAAATAAAACAAATAATCGAGCAAAACAACAAGATGTGAAGTATATATTAACAATCACAGGTATTCGTATATACTGTTTACAAACTATAGGACACGAGACTTTAGGGCATCAGTCCCAACAGAACATAGTTCTTGATGAGATCTATACTTGATGTCAAGTGGGTTACCTAGCTACAGGAGTGCTCTTGATAGACTCACCTATGTGAATGTGGAAATGGGGGCTGTTTTCAATGAAGTTTTTGGCAAGCTCTCTAGAGTGTGCACTAAAGTGGGATACACGTGTTAGGCCTTAAAGTAGAGGCTTATGAACTAAACCCTAGTAATTTTGTGTGTGAGATATTGTTAGAGATAGAGTTCAAAACCAAGAGTTACTCTAGTATATTTCAAATCTACACTACATAAAGGTTCAAGTCGTAAGACACCTTTTCTTATGCACAGTGTTGTATAGACTGATATTGCTCAATGAAAAATGCTTTTCTTATGATTTTAAATTTTCAAGTGGAAGATTGATAGTTAAAATTTAAGTTTTAAATGAAAAAAAAAATGCTTGTTTAAGAATCCCACATTGCTAAGATTGGAAAGTGAGACCTCATTTATATACTCCCACGGTCCGACCTTGAGTTGTAGGTTTGAGCCCCAAGGGGTACCCATGTTTTAGAGAGAGCGAGGAGATAGGCTAATGTGGATATGATGGACATCCCATACATGCACTTTGTCGCCGTCCATCCAGATGAGTGTGTGTGATTAATTTTTATTAACTATTATTTTAATTATTTTATTTTATTTTTATGGTTAAATAAAAGAAAGAGTCTTCCGCCTCTTACGTGGTCTGTGCAACCTGTCTTACGTGAGGCCCATAAAAGGCGCAGGCCTCTCTCAGTTCACTCATCTCATCTTTCGAAGCTTCCATTTCTCATTTTTTTCTCTCTATTACTTCCTTTACGTTTTGGTTTCCAAGCATATTAGTCCTGAAGGGTGGGTGTCTTTTGGTTGGGTACAATGCAACTCCAATCGAGAAAGATTTACTTATTCTGAGTTGTTTTATCTTGGGGACGTCGTGACAATTCCGTAGAACTTCTTGCACATTTGGGCAGAGCCGCAAAACGTCTTAAAGAGAGTGAGATTCACGACTCGGTCCGTAACGAGTTTTTGTTTTGCAAGTTCCATTTTTTGACGACTGTTGTTCTTGACCATTAATTGTTGTCATCTTTTGTCCAACGGAGGGTAGCGGTTCCAACACTTTCTCATGGTACTTTTATGAGCTTGGACATATTTGTGAGTTTTGGGTCTTACCTTGGATAACTCTCGCCATTTTAAAAGTTGAAATAAGTAAATTCAACATAAAATATATTTAAAGCTAGCTAAGAAATTAAATAGAGCAAAAATATGATTAACTTTTAGCAATAAAATTTCCAAACTATGTAAAACGTATTTCAAGACGACGGAAATTAGAACGGACACTAACCAAAATATTTTTGTTTTGTTTGTCAAAAGAAATAGTCTCACACTTCGTTTGTACTGTTTTTATAAATTGGGTTCAAATGGATCTTTTTATTTAGGTAGGGCCAAATGAGTTCTTGAATAATTTGAGGAAAATTTAATGTAGAATTTCTTTATAAATTTTAGATTATTATATGTGATTTTGAAATAATGACAAAATCAACCTAAAACATGAACAGAAGCAATCTAATCAAGAAAATTATAAGATTTGAGCTGAAAGTAGCACTTTAAGACAAAAATGTGCCTAAGGGAGAGAATTGCCTTAGCCATCCAATTTGGCGTTAGCCAACCTAACATAATATCAAATGGGACATATTCTACTTATGCTTTGACCCAAAACATCATCCTAAAGCTCAAAATGTGCTTAGGAAATGTGTTCTACCTCAACCAAAGCCTAGGTTGAACTTTGCAAAATGTCCAATGAGATATGATTATCTAAATATAGCTTCAAATTTTATTGATTATAATCTAGGTTATCTACTGTATATTCACATCATTATAGTTCTAGAAAAACAAACAATGATAAAGATAAAATTTTAAATATACTTTTACATTTTAGTTCAATTCATTTGGTGAATTTTCTTTTTTCACTTAATTTTTTTTTTTAAAAAAAAATGTCCACAAATGCGAAGAAATGTAAAATTATCCCAAACTAGAAAATGATAGATAAAATTAAAAGTTTAAGACTATAATTATAAGAAATTATAAGGTAGATGGTGTGATTTGTCGAAACTAAAAGCCTAAGTGGAAAAAAGAAGGAGGTGACGCACATACCGACAAAGAACAAATGGCTTGAGGATCACCGATGACATCATCAATTATGTCCTAATCCAAATACCAATTTAAACACGTGACTAAATTCCCCCACAAACAACTTGCACATTTTTTTCTGAACTTTCTTAGAAGAACCCCCTTCCCACTTTTAAAACGACCCCCATTATTATTATTTTATTTTTCTTATTTATTTATTTAATCATTTCACTATTTTTTTAATTTTATAAAAATGGCCCACATAGTCCAAGTTCATGAATCTCATTTACCTATTTATACCTTTCATATCCCCAAATCTTCAATTTCATTCACATTCTGATCTCTCTCTCTCTCCTTTTTTAATTTTTAATTTCTGTTTAGGGAAAATTTTGATTTTTGGTTGAAATTAAAATGATGTACGGACAGAGTAATGGCTGTGAATCCGATTTTGTTCTTCTGGAAACCATACGGCGCCATTTATTGGGAGAATCCGACGCTTACCGTTGTGGGAATTTCGCCCTTGCCGGAACCGCCTCCCCGGTTTTCTGCCGGACCGCCAGTTTCGGCAGTTTGTACCCTTGTTTGACTGAAAATTGGGGCGATTTGCCTCTCAAAGAGGATGATTCCGAAGACATGGTTCTCGCCGGCGTCCTCCGTGATGCCGTCAGCGTCGGTTGGGTTCCGTCGCTCGGCTCTTCCCCGTCGGAAACTTTCAATTTTGGATTCTCCGATGTAAAGCCGGAGCCGGAGATTCTCCCGCCGGTGAACATATTGCCGGAAGTTAAGATTCCGGCGGCGGCGGTGCCGTTACCGGCGGTTGTTCCGGCTAAAGGGAAGCATTACCGGGGTGTTCGGCAGCGGCCGTGGGGGAAGTTTGCGGCGGAGATTCGAGACCCGGCGAAAAATGGAGCCCGGGTTTGGCTTGGAACGTTTGAGACGGCGGAGGATGCAGCGCTTGCTTATGACCGCGCCGCTTATCGGATGCGTGGCTCGAAAGCTCTTCTCAATTTCCCACTTCGAGTTAATTCAGGCGAACCCGATCCGGTTAGAGTGACGTCGAAGCGGTCATCGCCTCGATCATCGCCGGAGCCTATTTCGTCGTTGTCGTGGGTAGAGAGTGGGTCCCCTAAGCGACGGAAGAAGGCGGACGGCACGGCGGTGGCACCTTCTCTAGCTGCGCCGGAGTTGATCCAAGAGGAGGTGGGGACCAATGCATTGCAAGTGGAAGCTGACGTGGCAAAGTGTACAAGTGGTGAGCAATGATTGGGGGATTAGTGGTGTATGTGAAAGAAGGGAAAAATATGATTGGGGGATTAGCACTTGAGATTAAAAAAAAAAAAAAGAAAAAAAAAACTCTGTAATTATTTTTTGAGGACATATTTTAGGGATAGGATTGGTAGATTTTCTTTGGAGTTTCAAAATTTTGGGATTCTTCAAAATATAAAATTTCCCAAAAAAAAAAAAAAAAAAAAAAAGAGAGAGTGGAGAAGAAGTATTGGTACATAATGGGGTGGTTGGATTTGCTAAAGCAAATTTGTTTATTGTTTTAAAAAAAATATCTTTTGAATGGAATTTTTCTATTTTTTTTCATATTCCATTTTTTGCTTTAATTTAATAATTATCATAAAGAAGTGAATATATCTTATAAATAAAATGTAAATGAGGTGGCATGGTCTCAAAGTCAATTGGACCAATTAGAAATTTAAATTAACCATAGGAGGTCAAGCTAAGATTATTAAAGAAAAAAAATCAAATCCTTATTAACCATATTTATTGGTTGAGTTCAATGTACCAAAGTATAAAATTAGAAGAAGATTTCTTTTGTTTTAATTAAGATAAGATTGGTTGATTTGGGCTGCTTAAATTTGATTTTGGTTGATTTCTTGGAGCTACCAATTTATTTCTAAAAGGGTTAATGGTTTTTATTTTTCTTCAACTTCTATATTGGTTTGACATTGGTTTTGATTTTTTTATTTATTTAATTCGACTACCTACCTCAAATTCTATTTTTCTATTGAATTAAATTACTTTATCCAAATTTTGTCTAATAAAATGCCACGTTAGCATTTTGTAAAATGATTTGACGAAAATTTGTAATTTAACTTTATTATTTATTTATTAATTTTACTTTGAGGTTAAAAGTTTGTTTATTTACGCACTTGCATATTTGAGAAAAATTAGTTGTTGGATTAATTCAAAGTTGTTAATATCTAATATACCTTCCCTTTTCTAAATTTTATACTTAGGAGTCAATTTGAACTATTTGTTTTATCAAAATGAACTCTAAACTTGAATAACTTGCAAGATTATCATGTTTTTAGAATTAAATTTTTGGAATTGTCCACAAATAAACTAATCAAACTATAAAATTAAGATGCAGAAGTGCTTAATTTAATTTAATTTTTTTTTTAAAAAAAAAACTTAAATATAGCTCTGAAATTTCAAAAAGGAACATGGACTTGATAAAAGGCGAAGAGGTCATGAGTAATCTATGGTGTTCACCGACCTAAGATTTAATATCTTATGAGTTTTCTTAACACTCAAATGTTGTAGGTGTTGAAATTTGTATCATAAAGTCTCGTAATTAATTTGTGGAATAATTTAATTTTATTATGTAATATTAATTTATCTATTAACCAAAAAATTCAAGGTTATTGCATGTAGGTATGTAGTTGACATACAAGTGGATCATGTTTAAGAAACAACCTAAAGGTCTATAATATATGGATAAGGTTGGATGCCTGATCCTAATGACCCTATGAAGATGTATGGAGACATGTGAATGGAGGTATCCTCTACAAAGAGTTTATATAAGATCAGACCACGGAATATTTAATCTCTCTTTGTAAATCCATTAATTGATGAGATTAATATTTCATAGGATGATCATGTGCAACTTGATCATAATCCTAAGTGATTTATGAGCTCTTGGTTGTGAGGCCATTCTTTTGATTTATACAGGTGAGAGTGGCCTAAGTTGTCAATTTAATAAACTTACCATTTTGGAGATTTAACTAAATGGGAAGTTGGGAGCATAACTTCATAAGATGAAATTGAGCATAACTTCACTAGATGAAATTCACTCCTTCCCGTATAGGGTAAATAGATGAGTAGTTCTTTTAAGTGCTAGTTTCGGATCTTGAACTAAGGGCCCCACCCTCTCACTAGCCTGAAAGAAACTTAGTTTTTGGTTGGACTATGAATAAATTGTTCATTAGAGGAATCAGTAGTACTTAAGGAAAAAAGGTAGTTACATAATGTAAAACAAACATTTGATCCAGCTGTAATTACGTACAACTCGTGAAGGACCAACTTGCTTATATTGATCATATCCATGGACAAAAGTTGTTTCTACCGTGCATAAGAGTTCAACTATGAGTTTATGATAGTTTGACTTGTGGTTAATTAATAAAGGTTAATTTAATTAAAAGTATAATTAATTAATCGTAGATCATTGGAATATGTAGGTCTATAAGGCTCCCTTACTAGCTCTCCACATACCAATAAGGATCAAATATGTTTGAAAGAAAATGAGGTACTAGAGGAAAAATATTAATTGTATTGAATACAACTAGTACATGATTTGAATGCGATTCAAATTATAATTGTATAATATGGAGTATCATAATTTATTTGGATGAGATCAAAGTAAATAAATAAATTATTTAATTTGAATAGATTCAAATTAAATAAATAATTAGAGGATTAATTTATTTGAATATAATTCAAATAAATAATTATTTAATTTGGATGAAATTCAAATTAAAAATATTATGTAGAGAATAAACATTTAAATATGGTTTAAATATTTAAAACCTTTTAATATGAGATATTAATTGGATAAATATTTATTAATATTGGATATTATTAACTATTTAATTTAAAATCTTTGCAAAGGGGTTATCCTAATAGGATTAGGAGTAACCTTGTAGAGTTTTGTAAATAAGATCCTAGCGAGACTTTATGGAACAGACTCTACTACATAATTTCTATAGCCATTTTACAGAGATTTCTCTCCAAGAAAATTCTCCCAATTTTTAGAGAATAGTTGTTGTCTAGAAATTCTTCTTCCTCATTCCCTCTCATCTTTCAAGAGTGGTTCCCACAAGCTAGATCTTTGTTAGAGTCATAGTAAGAAAGATCTAATGGAAAAAGGAAGATTTTTAGGAGGAGACTATCGATTCGAGGAGAAGATTTTGCTACAGTTGTGGATTGATAAAGGTATTGTGCTCAATCTTTTCTTCTAGTTTTTTGTATTTTTAATTCTTTCAAGTAATCAAAAAACGCGATCACACGCTTTCGTTAGGATTCGATCCCTTCAGTAGGGGCAAGGAGGTTGTCCCGTGAAATTAGTCAAGATATATATCAGTTAACTCAAATACTCACAGAAAAAAAAAAAAAAAAAAAAATA